>NC_056731.1:1051254273-1051389273 GCF_019279795.1 Protopterus annectens | reverse complement strand
TATCTTTGAAGGTGAGTGGCATCATCAACAGTAATAAAGGAGGGATAAGGTAAGTGCAGTACACTTGGCTGCACACAAAATCAGGTGTCAATGAAGACACAACCACACTCTGTCAACGACTCACAGACATCATCACAGTTGGCAGGGTCAGAATTAGAATTCCTAACTAACTACTTTGCTACACTACAGTATTATGCAGGTATCACATGCACCACAGAGATTATCAGGCTGATATATAGGCAAAGGATATGTCAAGGTGACTGACATCAGAAGACATGCAACAGTAGGGCAATGGGAGGGGTAGCAAGTGTGAATGGCTTCCAAATCATTAATCTCCACACACACACACACACACACACACACACACACACACACACACACACACACACACACACACGCGCGCGCACACACACACACACATATACACACACTTGACAGTACTGAGATTCAGTCCCCTACCTAGCTATGGATTGCTACTACAGTGCATAGCATTTATTGCTTGCACCACAGAGCTTATTTGGCTAACCTTACTCCACTGGTGTATTTCAAGGTGAATGACTTCAGCAGGCTTGGTAAAGTAAGGCAATGAAAAGTGTAGTGACTGTGACTGGCGTCAAAAGCATTGATCCCTACACACGCAAACAAACACACACAGAGTTTTACAGTTGCCTTGTCTGGGATTAGAACACCTACCTAATGAGATATATCATACTATACCATTGTACAGTTACAGTATGTGCCACAGAGCTTAGTGAGCTAGTCCTTCTCCAAAGATGTATTTTAAGGTGAATTACATCAGCAGGCTTTCCAAAGTAGGGCAATGGAAAGTGTAGTGACTGTGACTGGCCTCAAAAGCATTGATCCCTATGCAAGCAAACACCCACACAGAGTCTGACAGTTGCTATGTCTGGGATTAGAACTCCTACCAAAGTAGTATATAACACTATAGCATTACACAGTTATAGCATGCACCACAGAGGTTATAGGGCTAGGCCTTCTACAAAGGTATGTTTCAAGGTGAATGACATCAGCAGGCTTGCCAAAGTAAGGCAATGGAAAGGGTAGTAACTGTGACTGGCCTCAAAAGCAAGAATTCCTACAAACACAAACACAGAGTCTCACAGTTACCATATCTCAGATTAGTACTCCTATCTAATTAGTACATCATACTAAAGCATTACGCAGTTATAGCATGTGCCACAAAGCTTACAGGGATATCCCTTCTCCAAAGGTGTATTTCAAAATGAATGACATCAGCAGGCTTGCCAAAGTAGGGCAATGGAAAGTGTAGTGACTGTGACTGGCCTCAAAAGCACTGATCTCTACACAGGCAAACAAACATACACAGAGTTTCACAGTTGCCATGTCTGGGATTAGAACTCCTACCTAACTAGTACATCACACTATAGCATTATGCAGTTATAACACACGCCATGGAGCTTATAGAGTTAGCCTTTCTCCAAAGGTGCATTCCAAGGTGAATGACATCAGCAGGCTTGCCAAAGTAGGGCAATGGAAAGTGTTGTGACTGTGACTGGCTCAACATCATGAATCTTTACACACGCACAGTTGTCATGTCTGGGATTAAAACTCCTAACTAGTACATCACACTACAGGCTTGCAAAGTTAAAGCATGCACCACAGAACTTATAGGACTAGCCCTTCTCCAAAGGTGTATTTCAAGGTGAATGACATCAGCAGGCTTGCCAAAGTAGGGCAATGGAAAGTGTTGTGACGGTGAATGGCCTCAAAAGCTTTGATCCCTGCACACACAAAGTTACACAGGTGCCATGTCTGGGATTAGAACTCTTATTTATCTACTCCATCACACTTTAGCATTACGCAGGTATAGCATGCACCATGGAGCTTACAGAGCTAGCCCTACTCCAATGGTGTATTTCAAGGTGAATGACAGCACCAGGCTAGCTAAAGTAGGGCAATGGGGAGAGCAGTGTGTGTGAATGGGCCATAAAACCATTCCTCTGGAAGTACACACACAACACTCAGTCACACACAACTTTACATTTGACAGAACCGTGTATACAACTGCTAGATGAGTAATGTCTTGTACTGTCATGGTTCACAGTTATCACAAGCACCACAGACACTATAGTGCTGAGGACTACCAGAAGCAAATGTCTACAGTGATAGACATTTGCACATCATGTGGTATTGGCCAATTGGATGTGTGCTGAGTGGGACAGGACTTATGATGGGAAGCTCTTTGTCACTGTCTGTCACTCTCTTCTCCACATCTATGTATGTGTATGTTTGACCTATTATAATGTGTTGTCCCTGGATATATGTGTGTATTCCTATCCGATGTGTGTGCAAAGCATGACTGGTGTGCAATATGGAGTGTGTGCGCAGACATCTGCAACTGACCGATATGTATAGTCCACTGTTGTTGCCAGACATGGGCTTAATTTCTGTAAGTGTGGGAGCATGACCAGTATGACCTTCTGTATTGAATGTGTGAATCCATTCCAGCTAGGTTGTACTCTAGTGCAGGAATTTGTGTTCTACTCCTACAGCTATAAACCTGTTTCTGCAGGATATCTGTAGATAGGTTGACAATATGGAGTTACAATGGACAAAGGATAGTGGGATACTGAAAATAACTGTGTCTGTGCTGCTTCTGCTACATGGTTTTGTTGTTAACAGAGATATTCAGACATATGTACTGTTTTACACTGTGATGTTTTATGTCATCAACTACTGACAGGTATACACATTTGCTTGCAGTAATTTCCTGCGGAATACAGGATGAATGAAGCTGCATCCAATATTGTGGTCTGCAGCCTAGATATTCTTGCACAATCATGCCATTCTGGAGGGGGAGCTGCAGACACTTGCTGATGGGTCTGTGTAAATGGTTCGGCTCCTTGGTACTGTGGTGGCTGAGGATC
This sequence comes from Protopterus annectens, assembly GCF_019279795.1. NCBI lineage: Eukaryota > Metazoa > Chordata > Ceratodontiformes > Protopteridae > Protopterus > Protopterus annectens. Next base: position 1,051,386,364 of record NC_056731.1, on the reverse strand, counting down.
ACATGCATGTGTATCTATTGACGTGACAGAATGGCCATATCCTGCTGTGACCATACCTCACAGCTCTACAGATTCACACAGGTTACCCAGAGGCAGGGCTCATATTTCTGGTCATTACCCCTTCACATTGTGGTTTACGAGCAGGTTTGTAGCCACCCATTTCTGTGTTTTCAGGCAGGGATAGTATGTGCACACAACTGAGTTTCTGACTTCACACACTCCATGACATCCATGCTTCTACCCCCCGTTAGTCTATCCTCTTCCTAACATTATGCAAATATCTGATAAGTATCCCTATAGTTACAACTTCATCCCAGCAGTATTTAGGGGTTGTTCCACAGTTCATGCAGTAGGACATGTTGGACATGCTACTGGGATTTGTCAACATGGCCTTACATTTGTGTTCTGTGGACTGTGTTATGTCATTATTTGGTAGTCCATGAGATTACATACATTTGCAGTATGGGTGAGACACAGGCCTTTGACAGAGGACTGTAGGGCATTTGGTAGTGATGCAGGCCATCTGTTGCAGGCTAGTGCATTGTGTCACTCCTACAGTCCCAGTCTTCAGCATGCTGCATTCTGTGGATATTCCAATACAGAGGTGGAGGCCATATTATACTCATTCCCAACAGCAGGGATATGACTTGTGAGGTACCTGTGGCTGATGGTAGGGTGAGCTGACTGCATGTGTACTTTGGAAGCTACTTGAAACCTACTCACAGACATACATGGGGCATTCCTCTTATGCTGGCTTGTGCAGGGACATCAGCAGTTTCTCAGTACTTCATACCTGTGCTTTTTGTGGTCTGCCAGTGTTTGGCCAGACTACATCAGTATTCCATACTACACAGCCAACGTCTTCTTCTTTCGGCTTTTCCCGGTTAGGGGTTAGGGGTCACCACAGCGGATCACCTGTCCGCTCATGATTGGCAGTGGAGTTTTACAGTGTCGAATTGCCAGCCCGGCGCCCAACCTACCACAGAAGGCGCACACACTCACACCTAGGGCCAATTTAGAGTGTCCAATCCACTTGCAGCATGTCTTTGGGATGTAGGAGGAAACCGGAGCACCCGGAGAAAACCCACGCGACCACAGGGAGGACATGAAGACTCCACACAGAAAGCACCCCAGCCAAGGATCGAACCAGAGAACCTTTTACTGTGAGGTGGCAATGCTAACCACTGCACCACCGTGGCCGCTCTACTACACAGCCAACTAATGTGCTGCTAACCTGTATGTACAAATCCAAAGGTGTGTCCATTTGACAGTAACATTTTATACTCTCTCTGTCTAGGGTACTTCCACCTGAGTGCTGTTTGTATGTCTGGGCCCACATTCATGCCACGTCCATCTTTCAGATGGTAACAGATATTAAATCCAAACAATGAGTATGGATTACTGCTGGATTGTGTCTTGCTGGGATGCATTGTGTCTGGCACTACAATTGTGAGAACTTAGCCCTGTCATCAACAGTACTGGCCACTGGCCACCGGGACACAACAGTCCATGCCTACATGCTGTACACTTTTGCACAATATACAACACACAACAACCTAACACATCACATAACCCTGCATATTGTACACATGCAACAATCTATCCTGCTACTTTGGCCAGCTCAGCTAATCTTTGCTCCACTGTTATTATACCCACACATACATGTTACTACATTTCTACATGGGATTGTGGGGGGGGGGGCACAATTGACAACTGTAAATATTTGCTATGACTGTACTGGTATTTCAGGTACTCTGTTGGCTTCCACTTCATTCTGTATTCTGGCCTATCATCCAGACTAGAGGCATATCAGTGTAGTATGGTTCTTAGGTTTTATTGACCTACATTTCAGTTTCAGACTTCTTACGCTTCAGGGCTAACATCCCACTGCCTGACCTGTTGTAGTCTGTCTGTATAGGTGTAGAGGGGGGCTGTTCTCCATTGCCATCAATTGGAGGCCTTAGCACAGCTGGTTTTGTGTTCATCTACACCTGTCCTGTTGGCTGAGACTGTTGTTGGGTATGTGAGTCTCACTGACATGCATGTGTGTGCCTATGGACATACATTTGGCCCACCACATGTCCTGCTGTGGGTTTTGTTACCTTGTGTAGGACTGCCTACTGTGTTGATACCAGTATTTGTTATGGATTTCATGCTGCTGATATAGGTGTCTACTATCTGCTGCCATCCCATTTATCCACCCAATTCCCTTGAATGCTCACATCCATACCATAGATACAAGTAGCAGAACAAACTACTCCATTAAGCAAATGATAGTGAGAGTGACTTACCTTGTGGCTGTGCCAGTATTGAGGATGGTGGTGGAGGGCTGACTATGTCAGATGCACATAGTACACTCCATATACATGCTTAAGCACAGGTAGTGTCATGTTTGGCATCCCTTTTACTGTATGTGTGAGTCAGAGAAAGGTATCATTCCCTGGATTCCTACCATGTCAGTGTATGTGCTATGCGTTGCTTCTTTGCCAAGGCCTGGGCATACTGGGCATGCCTCCTTCTGCCTACAGAGGCAGGCTCAGGTTGTTGCCCATCCAAGTGACTCTGTGCCTGAGCTTGCCTTGGCAATGTTGGGGGGCTGTGTGGCCCTGCCCCATGCTGTTCCTGCTGCAGCTGTTTCCACAAGATCATATTGTGTATCATGGCACATGCAATAACAATTTGGGTACATGTAGCTGGTGAATACTGCAAGGCTCCACTGGATATATCCAGGCACTGGAACCATGACTTGAGCATCCCAAATACATGGTCTATTATGATTCTGGTCTGTGCATGTGCCACATTATGGAGTTCTTGTTCGGGTGTGTGTGCATTTCTGATGGGTGTCATCAGCCAAGGCCCCAGTGCATAACCAGCATCTCCCACTAGGTGGCCATATGGGATGTCCCCATTGGCAAATCTCTGGTACAGCTGCATCATATGCCAGATGTGGGAGTTGTGATAGCTTCCAGGGATGCCAGCACACACTTTCATTATAATGCCCTGGCATCGCACACAACCTGGTAGTTGATGGAGGGGAAGCCCTTGTGGTTTATGAAGACTCTACCTCGCTCATTGGGTGTTTCTTTGATGTGTATGTGCATGCAGTCTATAGCACTCACTACCTCAGGGTATTCTGATATTTGGTGGAAGAGATGCATATTGCTGGTCAACGCCTCACAGGTGTTGAGGAAATATATGTGCTCACCGGCATGTGCTGACATGGCATCCAGGAACTGGTGGAGTACCCTGAATGCTGATGCTTGTGAGATCCCCATGATATCCCCAGTTGGCCTTTGGACAGTACCTGTGGCTAGTATTCTTAAGCCTACACATACCTTGGTATCCACTGAGATGGGTTCCTGTCTGTTGGTTCTGTGTGTAAGGCATAGCTGGCACAGCTCAACAATTTGCTGTAGGAGGTCCCTGTCCACCCTATAGCACTCCACTATCTCCAGCTCATGTAGCCCCTGGTAGGTTACCCTGGGTCTGTACACTCTTCTCCTTTTCCACACTGTGGTTTGGTCATCAGCATTCTCATCCTCACCACCCTTAGCCTCTTCCACATGTTGATTTATGAGAGTAAATGCAGCCCCTATCTTTTTGTTGCTTTTATTAGGTAAAATTTCCCTGTTTGTGTACACCGGTGGTGTAGAATTTGTGGGAAAAACCAAAGGGAAAGGTGTTTGCATAGTTTATAGTAGTGTGCTGGGCTGGGCTGCTGCTTATTTAATTGGCTGGTTCTGATACATTTCACCTGCCACCTATGCTAGTTCTCCTTGATTACCTTCCTACTGCTATTTTCCCTTCCCATTGGCTTCCTGTTTAAGCCCCAAGGTGCGCTGTGCAAACCCAGTGCTCAGACGTGAACGGAGCTATGATTTCTTTTTTTTTTTTTGTTTAAAACCCTGTGAGCAGTGCACACACCCATTTTGGCAATGTAAATACTGCTAGGCAGCTTCAGACATGCACCTTTCCTTAGCTGTGCTTAGCTAAGGGCAAACACGAGCCACAGAGCTCCAATAAGTTTAAAGTATGCATGACACACCCACTTATGAAGACATCTAGCTCTTAGGCTTACACTGTGGGCTTAATGCACCTACAGAGTTGGGTGCAAGCTAGCACTGAGCGGAAATCTGTGATTCAGTATAATTGCCCTCATTTGCATAGGATTGACTGCTAATGCATGGTTACAAATCCGACACCCAGCCTTCCCTCTTAACAACCACTATTCCATGTTCTTGTTGTGTTCTGCATGCCATTGACTATTACAGCAGATTAATGATTTTGGTTTAAAAGCTTATTTCCAGCTTTTTTTTTTAATTTTTGGGCCGATCCCATTTGCGCACCGCTGGCCTGCGTTTAAACAGCCAAAATCGGCCAACAAAAAAAAATGTAATGTCTATAATTCTGAAATTATTTTTCATGCCAATGATCATATATTTGGCCTTTGGCATGCCTGACCCTTCTAATACATGCATTTTTATGAGCTGTCATGCCTCCATTTTTTAGTTTGCAGAAATGTATTCAGCTACTGGCCGAATACATTTTTGCAATCTACACTATTCCTGCATGGATGTCTGTCTGCTTCCTGCATCACTAATTCACCTCATTTGCATGGTTTTCATCAGCAAATGAGGTAATTATCATACAGGGGCTGTGTCCATACAGGAATAGTGCAGGAGCGCTCGTGGACGTACCAGGAGCTTATTCCTGGATCGCACGTCAGCCATGTTGTCTGCATTAGCTCTTGCACTATTCTTGCACACCGTGCAGAGCTTGCTGAATCCTGGTGAGTGTATATTTCAATGTATCTCAGCAATTATTTTCCTTTCTGACTATAGAAGAAAATGTCTGACAGCAAAGGCAGTGTAATGTTTTTGAGGTGATTCAGATGAACATAATTCCATGATAACAGTTTGCATATTTTTAGCACCACAGTTTTATGCTATCTCATCAAAATGGATGATGATGAAGTGAAAGAGTTTAGAAGCAGTTATAATTGTTATGCATATTAGCGACTTGTTAGATTATTTATAATAATCTGCTTGAGCTGTATTGTTTTATTACATGTTAATGAGGAGAAATGTGTCTGTGAGTTTACTAAATGTCTACATTCAAGCAATGACAGGTTCCAATCAGAATGATTATGGCAGTTCAAACTCAGTAATTATTTAAATACTCTTTTATATTAAATAATCATAGCAATAAAAAATGATCACAGCAGAAGTATGACTTAGAGACAAAAAATTCTTTTTTGTAAGTGTTATATGTTCCCTGACATGTAGGGTGTTGTTTTGATGAACGTGTACCTTATTTTACAGATATCAAGAGCGTAACAGAGGGAATGTGTTGACAAAACACTATTACATGACTAAGTTTGGATTTCCATTTAGCTGTTTAATTCAGAGTAAGTGAGAAAGACATCAAGAGGGAAGTAGGGAGATTCATAGAATAGACATATTTTATTGTAAGGGATATATCCAATGGACTATTCAGCAGAATGTGAAAATGAGTCATTAGCTATAATCTTTAGCTTATATCATATGTAGGACAAGTAAAAAGGCTGGGTATATTTTATTTCTTGCTTTTCTCAGATGTCAGTTTACGTTTTTTACCTCTATTCAGTCACATATTAAAATGGGATGTTCTTTAAAGGCAAGAATAATGGAGAACATGACAAGCTGTTTTTGCAACTAACAAGTATGACCATTATATATATGGTTAGTAAATTCTAGCACAAAGAATGACAGAACATCATTATAAGTATAGTGTTTCCAGCTGCACAAGAGTAACAAAAGAGTTTAATTGCTCACACAACAGACAGAAGGTACTTTGCCCTTTTACAACTCAACAATGGTACTTACCTTAAATTATAAAACTATATTATGAGCTACAGTCTCTTTCAATACAGGATACCTCATTCAGCTAAATTAAGTAATTTAACTTCTGATGCATCAAACTCCATATAAATTCCATTCATAAAACATTTAGGGCTGGATTCATACAGTCAGTGCTGCTATAGAGCACTATTTTGTATTCATTAAGCAGCTCTGCACTTGGTGCAGAGCCTGAAAAAGGGTACATGGCAGAATATACTAATGAAAGCATAAGTAGCCAAATTACATGCTAATTAATCAATCCATCATGGTTGAGCTACTCAGGAGTGTTTAAAAGTAATCATGTACACTCAGTGCACCATTTTGCACTGAAATCCAAAACACTTAAGAAAGCAACCATGATTACACTCAGAAAAAAATATTAGCGTCTGCTGCTGCTATCATTAACCTGTATGTGCAACAGGCTTTAACTCAAGGTGTTGCTGCTGATGCTAGAAGACCTTTGTCGAGAAGGAAAAGGGTGTTTAGACCTCATTTGACTTAGCATGGACTGCATGGCACAGAAATTGTAGAGCTGGATAGAAAAACACTACAGGAAATATGCAACCTCTTCCACCCTCACGCAAGGCCCTAGGGAAATCATGCAAGTCCCATCCCTCTAGAAACAAACAAAGGAATGTGTAGCATTAGGTATAGTAGTCACAGGTACTTTCCTCAGGTTCTAGAATATTGCATCAGTTTATAAATGCAATGCTACAAAATGCATGGGAGCATATCTGTTTCCCACACATCCCAGAGGAGAGAGCAAGAACCATGTAGGAAATGTATGAAATAGCACATTTCTGAGACATTTTGATGTCCGTGGATTTTACACAGATAGAAATAAAAACTCCACCCAGTGAACAGTGAAAGAAATACATTAACAGGAAAGGATACCACTCCATAAACTGTCATGATGTCTGTAGTGCCAAAGGGATCATCTACAACATCTCTGCAGGTAACCCAGACAGTTTTCATGACTCACACATATGGTAGCCCTGTGACCTACACATAATGTTTGCTATGAGTGACATTCCACAAGGGCATCTTGTGAAGGATATATGGTATGCATTGGAACCTTGGCTCATGACACCTATGAGAAACCCACATGACCACACAGAGCAAGGATACAATAACCATGCTCAAACTAGGAATATTGTAGAATGTGCATTCAGCTTGGTCAAATCAAGGTTCCATTGTCTAGTCACATCATGAAGTTCCCTATGGTATACGACAACTACGTCTGCCCAAATACTCACAGTATGTTTCATGTTGCACAATATAATTCTCATGAAACAGCTTCAGCAAGGACAACAAGGGGCAGGACCACAGTCAAGGCCAGCATCTCCAGCAGATACCGATAAGGAGCTAAGCGAGGACCACCAGCTGAGCATGATGTTGGCAGACATAGTCATGTATGATATGCCATGGCTCTGGCTAATAGGCAAAGCATAGCATACATACTTACTACCTAAGTGAAAACCTAAGATCCTAAGCACAACTATAAATAGTTATGCCTGTTAAAGTGTTTGCATCAGACAGAGGCAATCCCCGAGAACATGTCTTGCAGATACAGTTTTAACAAGGTAAGCATGGACCTTGTATATAACTGATTACTCTCATATGCAAATACTCATATGTCTTTAAGCTGAAACATATATCAGGTGCGCAGTAATGTCAGTAATAGCTTATGACTAATATTTGCGGTGTACAGCCTTGAATGTTGTCCAATACTGTGCATCAGACATTTCGGTTTCCCACTGCACATAAACCAGTGATCAAGTTAATGGCAACATCACTTGCACAAGTATAGCAATAAGTAATAGTTAAATAAGTATGTTGACTGCATTACTAAGAATGCTAACACAAATACAATGATGGTGAACAATTACAGTGCCGATCATGCAGAACTGAATAGAAATGATACATAAAAACATTTCTGCTGCAATTCAGTTACATTAAAATAAGATTCTAAGGAAGCAAGCATTAGCTAACCACTCTGTGCAGTAGGCATATATGCAATCCTAACCCACAAAGAATATGCAAATGGCAGGGTGCAGTCATTATCACTGGCACAGGGTGGTGGAGGGGGTGATACAGGAAAGCAAGCCTGACACCAAAGAAGCGAGTGAGAATTATATATCACATACCTGAATGCTTTGCAGTAGACACATTTGGATTGTCCTCCATGTTAAAGCCAACATCAAAAATTTTGTGTGAATCCTCTGCTCAGCTGTCTGGATCTCTAACAATGGACAGGAATTGCTCTGTTTCAGTCATTGTTAGATTGGCAGCAGGACCCCCTCCCCCATAACCATACATTCCCGGACAATTGCATCCACCCTATGTTTCATGTGTGTTATCATGTCACTGACCCTATGTCTGACTTTCTGATAGGTACAGCCATGGCCTCTTACAACATTTACATCATTGATCACCTGCTCCCTGATACAGTCAAGGGAGAACTTGTCGCCTTTTCCTCTGTCTAATAGGAATGAGTCATATCAATGCTTGGATGATACCTTCATTCTCTGTGTCACTGTATGTCAGTTTACATGGCGTGGATGTCTTGAGCACCATAGCCTTGCATGAGATGGAACATTAAAGAACAAAAAAAGAAAAGAAAATTAAGTATAACTGATTGTTAACAAAGCAATTATGTATGAATGCATGCATCATATTGCAAAAAAAAAAAATAATTCAAAAACTGAAGCTCCTTCTGAGTACACAAAAGTTAATAGAGACTCCTCACAACCCATAAATAACATAAATAGATATATTAAAGAAATGAAAATTAATGATAAAAGTATATCAGGAGGACAACAGTTCTGTAACTCTGTAGTAAATCTTGGTATTAACAAAATTAATTTGCTCATTACAAGTAAAAATGGATATCCAGTTGTGTGGAGGGCAGGTAGGTATAACACAGACTTAACACATTTGGTAGACTACAACTGTAAGCTTTCTGACCTTGCTAATAAGTGATACAACACTGTTCTGAAATAAATGGTCAGATTCCCGGCAAACTTCTACTTTGAACATTTAGTCTAATAGCTCTTAGGCTGATGGATGTAATGAACTGCAAAGTGTTTTGTGTTGTTTTGGATAATTCTTCTGTGTGTTTTAGCATACTGTCAAAGGTTTGATTACAGCTGCATGTCAAATTATTATTTCATGCCTTTCTATATTCCTTCATATGTTTAACTGAAAAATGCCTGTATTTATCTCCAGTTACAATATTTCTTCAACATAGCATTTGAATAGTGCAGCAAGAAAGCATTTGCAAAAACATTCCATCTGCAAGAGGAAGACCCAGTAAACTACCTGTAGTCTGGTTATGTCTTAATCTTGTTTAGACTCTCCTACCCTTTCTTGTTTCCTATAGCAAGCACTTTATTGTACAGAGCATGACAGAGTAAAAATGAGAAAATGCCTAAGAGTAACGCACCATAAAGATGGTTCCAAATATCACATAAACAAAACTCTCAGCATGTCTCTCTCCATCTGTTTCTCTCCATATCATTATCCTTTTGCTTCAGTAATTTGTCACTGTCATTTCAATTGTATGATGTAAGTGGTGTGAATTAAAAGTTTTTTTGTGGTATACTGAGTTAATACTCACATCTATAGTCTGATTTTTGCATGCTTTCAAGGATTCTGGTCCAGAAATATGTCAAAGTGTTACTGACTGTTTTTTTAGACAATGTCATGTGTAGCTGTTGCCTACATTATGTTTTGTGCCACTGTTATCCTGTTTCTGCAATAAACTATTTGTTCCATGCCTCCCTCTCTCTCCGTCTTGTCTCTTTACCCTTGTATTTCATCAGTCAGTCTTCTCAGTATTGCACTGGGCAGCACCTGTAAGTTAGGAGAAATGGCAGTACACAGCTTATGGCAAAATCTTATATGACTTTTTGCCTTCGGACATATTACTCGGGTGCTCTTCATGCTACTGTGATAACCTTGCTACACTATGTACCCTCAGGTTATTCTTATCTTGAACAGGCTGAAGAGTTGAATGTTCACCATTCTGGATATTCCACTCACAAATATTCTTTGGAATCATGGTGTCCAAAAATTCTCGGCTTCATGACAAAGATGTATATTATGACTCATAACACATTACAATATCACATCTATATTCTGCATTGGATCATTTATTATACTGCTGGCCTTTATGTATATCTCATGTAATGCTAAAATTGTCATTACTGTAATGAAGCCTGATGGCTACATTCTCCCTTGACTCATAGTTTTCTAATTGTTCCTTCAAGCCAGTAAAATTAAGGTTGTAAAGTAGCATTTTCTGTGTTTTGTATTGATATTATTCACGTCTGTAAAATGTTTTGGCATAATGGCAAGGGTCCAAATTCCGAAATATGTGAACGTCTTATTTAATGATTTATTTATATTACTATTGTGTGTTAAGTTGTCTTCATTCCTTAGTAACCAACCATTCTCCTGCTTATCTCTCAAACATTCTTCTTCTCTTTGACCCTTCTTAATACCCATTGGAATCATTTGATTGTATATAACATGACAGATTACTTATCTGGAAAAATGTAATAGCACACCACAAAGATGTTAAAAATGGCCCAGAAGAATGCAACCTTCTTTGTCTCTCTATATCCTTGTCTCCATGTCTCTATCTGTTCCCACTTCTGTATCTTCAGTTTCATTATATTTTTACTGTTTAACACTTATTATGCTGCTAAATGTAATGTACACGTTATAGGATTTTACAGTTGTCATGACTGCAGTGAAAATTAATATATATATTCACCTTGCTTTGATTTCTTGTCAGACTTTTATTTATTATTTGTTTACTGGGAATGTCTGTCTAGGACAGAGCCTATTTTCGGCAGAGGCCCAGGGAGAAATGCTCCAGACACAAGTCTTTGGATTGTGGGAGGAAACCCACGCAAACAAAGGGAGAACATGCAAACTTCATCAGAAGGTACCCTAGCTGAGAATTGAACCAGAGAACCTCTTGCTGTGAGGCAATAATGTTAACCACTGCACCATTGCACCACCCAACTTGAACTTTGTGAAGTAAGACTCTCTGTGTTGTGTGGTTTGGTAATACACAGGTCTGTAGATTTGCTTTAGAATACTGTCAAGGTTTGAATTAAGATGTATGCCAAAGTGTTCTTGAATGTTTTATATGCCTCCTTTATGTGTAAGTGCTGGGTACACATTTTAATATGCCATTATCCTGCTGCTCCAGTAATCTGCTTGTTCCCATTGGGGCATTGTCTTGTATAGATCATGATGAAATATTTATTATGATCAACTGATGAGTAACAATATAAAATTGTGCAAAATGGACCACAAGCAAATCTCTTCCTATGTCTCTGTCCCTGTCTACTAATCTCTCTTCCACATATAGTGTCCTCAGCTTTTATGCAAAGCATGGCATCACACACTAGTGATGAGTGATGGTAAATCTCATTTCACATTTTATCAAAATGAATATTTTAATTTCAACCACAATATCATGGTTCGCATCATGCAAATATGCTGATCTCCACTGCATTATGGAAATACAGACTGATAGTACTATTGTGAGAAAGCTTGTTGTCATCCCTGCCCCTGAGAATATCTTGAGAATCATTGACAATTGGAGGCATTAGGAAAAGCCATAGATTTGATTTTGTAAATTTATATAGATCAGAAAATGCAAGATAACACAACAAAAATGTGCAGAAATGAACCATCACCTAATCTCTTAGTATGTCTGCATGTGTATCCCTATCTCCAAATACCTACTCTTTATTATCAAATAAACCTCATTGATTCAACACTCTTTCCATAACCTATGTTTCCACTAGCAATAACAAGCTTGACCCATCACGTGTTTCATAATACACCTGTATCAAACATATAAGAAGTGAAGATCTATACCTTTCATAACAAATGTGTAAATCAAGACACATGACACATAACCATAGCAGATATCTGTTCTATATTCCATCAGATTCAGACATGGCTATATATGTATACTGCTTAATTGTGTGAAAGTTGGCAGAGAGCATTACAGACTATTGCTAATTTCTGTTCTAAGTTTGATACCTCACAATATGATTACTCATCTGCATATACATACCATCAGTTGTGCAAATAAGTTTGCCAGTGGTGCACTTTAAGAAGAAAGTTAAACAAAATTAGAACAAAAAAATATATGACTAGGTTGTATAACTTCTGTATGTGTCAATCACCATCTTCTTTCAGCTGTTCCCATTAGGGGTCGCCACAGAGGATCATCTGTTTCCATTTCTTCCTGTCCTCTGCATCTTGCTCTGTCACACCAGCCACTGCATGTCCTCTCTCACCACATCCATAAACCTTATCTTAGGCCTTCCTCTTTTCCTGTAACCTGGTAGCGTCATCCTTAGCATCTTTTTCCCAATATACTCAGCATCCCTCCTCAGCACATGTCCAAACCAATGGAATCTTGCCTCTCTGGCTTTGTCTCCAAATCTTCCAACCTGGGCGGACCCTCTAATATACTTATTCCTAAACTTGTCCACCCTCATCACACCCAGTGCAAATCTTAACATCTTTAACTCTGCCACATCCAGCTCTAACTCCTGCCTTTTTGTCAATGTCACTGTCTCAAACCCATATAACATAGCGGGTCTCACTACCCTCTTGTAGATTTTCCCTTTCACTCTTACTGGTATTCGTCTGTCACAAATCACTCCTGACACTCTTCTCCACCCACTCCATCCTGCCTGTACTCTCTTCTTCACCTTTCTTCCACACTCACCATTACTCTGAACTGCAGTGTGCAAACATGCCTAATTGAAAAAAAAAGAAAGAAAAAAGAAAAAAAAAGTATTTTATAATACTTTCCAAAAATGTATTATGAGGAATTGCGTCAGGTCTGTTCAATGGTGCATTGGTGCTGTTGTCTTTGTCATATGGCTATGAACTTTGTAGTTACCAGGCTGTCCGCATGGATCTGTATGCAAATGAGGTGAATTTGTTGAATCTGTAAAAAGAGCAACCATGTCTGCAGATCGCTTCCATGAAGGCTCCTACACCATGTTGATATTACCACTGGATGTGGATGATAGCGGGGGGGGGGGTCTCGCTACTTATAGGAATTTTTTAATACGCAGTGTGCATGTTTGATTGCTGCATCACATAGCTGAGCATGCTCACATAAAGCTTAACATGAATGTTTGTCAGGATAGTCATGTGACAGTGATGATTCTTTAGGAGTGAATAAGCAATGCTGAGTGATGCAGAGCACAGTGGCACACCACATACTAAAGTAAGGACATTAAATGATGTTAATTACAATTTAGGCATGTGAAATGCACAATAAGTAGCCAATCACACACGGTTGACTTACATCCGACCTGTATAAAGTATGCATAAACCCTACACTCTGTTTTTCACCTCAATACTCTGAAGCATTGGAGTACTGACTTGGAAATTTTAACTGATGAGAATATGCTATGGGCTGCTGCTGCTATACATAGGTTCATAAGTTCATAGATTAGTACTAACTGCCTTTGCAAGCCATTTTAAGCCTAGCCAATTTTCCCTTGTGAGACTCAAACCCTGCACCTTGTGTTTGCAAGGCAAACACCTTAACCATTAGGCCACCCTCCTGACCATCGGCATGTACTAGAAGCTGAAGTCATTGCTGCTGGTGCTGTTGACAACAGGCCTAGGCTGAGAAGGAGAAGAGTGTTCATGCCCAGGATAACCTTCCAGGAGCTACATGAGCTGGAGATTGTAGAGCACTACAGAGGGACATGGACATATTACAAGAGCTACCTAAGCTCTGCTACTCTCAACTCAGAACCAGAGCCAATAGAGGGCAAACCATCCCAGTGGAAACAAAGGTAGGTGGAGTCCTTAGGATACTAGCTACAGGTACATTTCAAAGACCAGCTGGAGAGATGATGAGGGTGTCACAGGCATCTGAATCCAGGATACTCTGCCAGTTCCTGAATGCAATGCTACAACATGCCAATGAGCACATATATTTTCCCCTCTCCCCTGAGGTGAGGTCCAGCAATATGCAACAGTTCTATGTGTAGCTCATTATCCTGAGGTATCATATGTTGCACCCATGTAAACATCAAGGCTCCACCTAGTGAGAATGGTAGAATCTATGTTAACTGCAAGGGGTATCACTCCATCAATTGCAAGGTCATGTGCAGTGCCCAGGGGATTTTCTTTAATGTGTTGGCTTGCAGCCCTGGCAGTTATCACAACTCTCATATCTGGTGAACATCACAACTGTACCAGATATTTTCAAGGGGGGACATCCCACATGACCATTTACTGGGTGATGCTGGCTCTGCCCTGGAACAGTGGATCATGACACCCATCAGAAATGCACACACATGCACAGAGGAAGAATGCCATAATGAGGGACACACACAAACTAGGAACATCATAGAGAATGCGTTTGGGCTGCTGAGGTCACGGTTCCAGTGCCTAGATATATCTGGTGGAGCCCTGCAGTATTCTCCAGCCATTTAGGCACATATATTCACAGTATGTGCTATGCTACACAATATGATCCTGCGGAAACAGCTGCAGCAGGAGCAGCAAAGGTAAGGCATACACAGCCCCCCACCAGTGCATAGGTTACCACAGTCACAGAAGACTCAGAGAAGGAACCCCCTGCTGATATCCCTGTTGGCAGACATAGGCATGCTCAGTGTGCCCTGGCATCAGATAACAGGCAACACAAAGCACATTTATTGACAACCTAGGGCCCTAGGGACTGACACTTCACTCCTACTCACATACAGGAATTTAAAATGATGGCAGGTAACCCACACATCCTGTACCTACTCATGTACTGGCTGTGCACTGTTTGCATCAGATAGAGTCAGCCCTGATCTATGTTTGTGTCAGCTGCTGCATTTGCAAGGTAAATTTGTATCCTCCACAGTACTCATAAGGATTATTATGATATGGCATTGTATGTTTGAATCTGGTGCATTATGCAAGTGAATATAGTGGGCTACTTGCACAGAAATTCCATCCACATGAGATACAGATACCCATTCTACATTGTTTCCAAAAGTGTTCACTAGGACCCGTGCTTGCAAAACTCATGCAGACATTCTGCAACAGAGTACAGGTACATGTTTCAAGAGAGATGTTCGACAGTGGGGGTGACATGATAGTCAGACTGCTGTGCATCCTAGCAGAATAAGTGGTGATGTTCTGCCACACCCAACACAGCAGTGTTCCCTTGAAACTGCTGTAACACAAACTCAGCAACTATAGCAGCATGCCAGGCAGTCTCAGGACAGTAACAAATAAACTGATCATACATACTCTATAGCTTACTTAGCACAGAAATAACTATATATGTATGTCTGCAGTTGAATGTGAGATGAACGCTTGCTGTCTGCAAAGCAGCCTCTCTGGCAAAAAAGGATTAGGACAATTAGCTTGTGTAGTGATGCTCAGGGCTCTAATCTAGACATAGCCACTTAGTATGGATGTCAGGGAGTATTAGCTTTTGTTTTACAGACCTTCAGTCTTGTGTGTGGTGCAATATTATTAACCTTTGTGACAGTAATTACATCACACAACTGAAAAATGTTGTAGCCAAGTTCAGTGGTGAGCAGCTGTGCAGAAACAGGGACAGATGTCATGTTTTATGTGTAGCACATAAATCCTGGACTGGAGTACAGGTAGGTGTGGGCTGGAGTCAGGTTCTAAATAGCAAAACCCCCACTATGCATGCTCATACATGTAGATAAGCAGAGCGAAAGGTTATTGCTCCCCACTCAAAATGATTTTTCTGTATAGATATGTCTACAGATGCAGAAATATATGGATACATATTCTGTCTATCAGTATCTCTCTCTCTCTCTCTTTATATATATATATATATATATATATATATATATATATATATATGCACATATATAGATATAGATATAGATACATACATCTCTGTCTCCAACCATACATCTACATAAGAAATATACATATATCACACACACACACACACACACACACACACACACACACACATGCATCCATGTATAATTACATCCTTGTTATATACAGATATATGTTTATACATCTGTGTATAGTATGTCTGTATTGTCTTACATACTCTGATAATGGTGATTAAAGCTGCAGTATGACACATATATAATGTTGCTCAAAGGATAAAATGTAAGGGTTCAACATTAGATAATACACTTCCCTACAGCCACCTGTGCCTGCTGGATGTCAAAACATATACATCAACAGGTGAACGGGTGGTGTTATGTACCATGTTGTGTATGCATGAATTGACAGGGACATTGTTTTTGCCCACATGCTTACCTGTCCAAATGTAATCAGCCACATATTTTATTTTTATTTTTATTTTATTTTACATTTGTTGTCTAGTCTAACTGGATACATGTCCGTTTTCAGTAGAGGCCTGAGGAGAAAAGCTCCACTGTAACAGTCTATGGTAACACACTTAAGAAAAAAATATATACAAGAGTTTAACTAAAACTACTAAGCAGGAGTTAGTAACTAATTAGAATACAGAACAACAGAAAAGCAATTAGTGTAACAAAAACACACAGCAATAAGAGCAGTATTATAATACAGAATAATTTTTTTTTTTTTTTTTTTTTTAGCATCTTAGAGGTGATAGGGGGTAAAACTTAAGCAAAGTAAGTAGTGGTAATAGGAGGTAAAATCATAAGAAAGAGGAAGTCACAAGCTGAATAGAGTCAAGGGAAAAAAATTGAAGTGGTGGGAGGAGTGGTATAAGCTAGATGGAGACAAGGCAGAGTGAGAGAAGGAGAAGTAATACTTATCTATATGATGGGTTTGTACAGTGCAGATAGAGGTGTTTGGAAAAGAGGTGGAAAGATGTGGAAGTAGGAAATGAGAGTCAGTCAGGAGAAGAGCAAGGGCAGAGCCAATGTGATTTGAGTGTATCTTTAAATGTTTCTTGAAGAGGGATGTTGAGGTCAAGGTAGTAAGTTCACTAGTGAGCTTGTTCCAGTGTGAACCCACAGCATTTGAGAAAAGGGAGTCACCTGCTTTGTTCTGAGATTTACATGTGGCTACTAGAAGTTTATTAGCTGAGGCGTAGGTTAGTGAGATTTTTATTGGGGGAAATAAGCGTATTAAGAATAGGTGCATTAGAAGGGAAGTGGAGTATCCTGTGGGTAATAGTCAGTTGTTGAAGTAGAATGAGATTTTGCAGTTCAAGCCAACCTAGCTGTCTGAGATTTAAGCAATGATGAGTCCGATATGGGGCACCTGTAGCAAACCTGACAATGTTGTGGTAGGATGAGGCTAGTTTTGATAGGTTTGTTTTTGATAGGTTAATAAAGGTTGGAGAGGCATATGGACAAAATGGCTACTGTAGACAGTTATCTGACTGCAAGGCTACTAGATGACGAGAACAGTTGAGAAGCAATGTCACTCTGCACCCCACACACCCTGTTCAATACAAGCCTAGTTTATGTACTCCACTAGTATTTGTCTGCAGTCACATGTGAAATAGAGTTAGACTGTGGTGTGTGCTATAAATGCTATGATCTGCAGTATGTAATTCCTAGAGAGGTAGGGGTTCTAATCTCACTCTGGTCCACTGGGTGTTTGTGTGTGTGCATGCATTCCTCTATATAACACATTGGAATTCAATATTTTAATGGGCCTGTACTTTTTTGGCCCTTGCAGGTGCTGCCAGCCTCTAAACCCCTTTCATCCACAAAACCTGCTGATGTCATGTACCTTAACACTAGCAATTGCCATAGCAATGCCAGACTTAAGCATGGTGTGTGCTGTAAATACTGTGATATGTAGTGTGTAACAGTAGCTAGGTAGGGGTTCTAATTTTGCTCTGGTCCACTTGTGTATGTGTGTGTATCCATCCTCCAGCATAGCAAATGGGAAACCCACATTTCAATGAGCCTGCACTTTTTGACCCTTGCAGGTGCTGCTGACCTCCAAACTCCTGTCTGCAACAAGGCTTGCTGATGTCATGTTCCTTAACACCAACAATTGCAATGGCAATGTCCAACATAAGCCATGATGAGTGCTGTAAATGCTGTTATCTGTAATGTGTAACACTAGATAGGTAGGTGTTCTAATCTCACTCAAGTCAACATGCTGTGTTTGTGGGTACATTCCCCCTGCAAAATAAATTAGACAGAGGTGGGGTTTTGCAGTATTCTGGTTGTCATAGGTGATGT
Source organism: Protopterus annectens (assembly GCF_019279795.1). Lineage (NCBI taxonomy): Eukaryota > Metazoa > Chordata > Ceratodontiformes > Protopteridae > Protopterus > Protopterus annectens. Next base: position 1,051,368,288 of record NC_056731.1, on the reverse strand, counting down.
GTCCCTACAAAGTCTTGACCAGAAAAAAGGTCTGCTAATGTCATCTACAATAACATTACCTAAAGAGATGTTAATAGCAAACTTGAGATGTGACATGCATCGGTACTGTAATCTCTAGCGTGTACCATCAGATAGATAGGTGTTCTAATTTAATTGCAGCCAACTTGAACTGTGTATGCTGTGCACTGCTCTGTGTATATGAATTGAAAGTGGCACTATTCTCCCTGTAGCCAGGTGTGTGTGTGTGTGTGTGTGTGTGTGTGTGTGTGTGTGTGTGTGTGTGTGTGTGTGTGTGTGTGTGTGTGTGCATGTGTGTGCACAGATGTTACAGTATTTTACTTCAGTGTATGGAATCATAGGACCATTGGATAATAATAGCTTAATTGACATAGGTGATATAAAATTCTAGTAATTTTCAAACCATTATTTACACAATCAGCATATATTGCCCCTATCTACAAGGGACAGACGCTAAAGCCCTGTGGTGACATGACAGTCATCTGTGCAATCATACAAATTGCATCTGTTGAGGGCCAATGACGTGCACTGTTTGCCATTAGGTGGGGGTCTGCTTCAACTGTTTGTGACAGTGTGGTACAGATATCTCCCTCACCAGCATGTATTATTACCATCACATACCAGGTAATGGGACCCAATATCATCCCAGGCTGCAGTCTCCATAAACATAGGCAGGGACTTGCAGCACCTTTAGGTACTATATTCAACCAATGCCTGAGTACTGGCTTTCTCCCACCTGAGTGGAGGACAGCCACTGTCACCCCTTTGCACAAATGTGGAGTGTCCACCAATCTAGCAAATTATAGACCATTCAGCCTAACTAGCCTGATCTGCAAGGCCATGGGACAGAGTATCATGGAACTCATTAACAAGGGCATTGTCAACCTCCAAACACTCAATCCCACACAGATTGGTTTTGTCAGGGTAGGTTATGCCTGTTAAATTTCGTCCACTTCTTTGAGACAGTCTCCAAAGCTATGGACAGGGGGAAGATGTTGCACGCTGCCTACCTTGATCTGGCCAAAGCCTTCAAAAGTATTCCCCAATCAGGTATAGTAGATAAGCTCTCTCAACTAGCATGACTCTCTATGTTACCCGATGGGTAGCAAACTGGCTCACTGATAGAACCTACCTACTCAAAATTAAGGAAGCCACCTCAAGCAGTAGACTCGTAACAAATGGTGTACACAAGGGATCGGTCCTGAAGTCTATGTTGTTTGGGATATAGTTTTCTGAGGTGCAGGCCAAAGCCAGTGGGCTATGGCTGACCAAGTTTGCAGATGACTGCAAGCTGGTCACTGTCATCCATTCCCCTCTTGATGTGGAAATCTTCCAAGAGGGTCTCACTCAAACAAATGCCTGGTTCCAGAAACATGGCCTCAAACTGAATGCTAAAACATGCCTCATCGTCCCCTTTGGGGAATTCACAAGAATAACAAGGACCTAAGCACCCAATCAGTCATGAGGGACTTGGGCACCCAGGTTGATAACAAACTGACTTTTGACTGTCATATTGCCTCCATTGTACAGAAAGCATTCTACATTTCCCACCTCATTAAGAAGGGTGTCTCATCCAGGGACAAGGAGCTCATAATAACCTTGTATTCTTCCCTTATAAGACTTGTTATTGAGTACAATGCCCCTTTAGGCATGCACCTCACAAAGTACATGCAGCAGCTGGAGAGACCATAGAGGTTCTCATCAGGATAATCCAGGGCGTCAAACATCTAACCAACAAAGATAAGCGAAAAGCCCTGTCTCTCTACTCAGTCTCCTACAGACTCCTCAGCTGGCCTCTGTCTGGCATACACAGCAATCTGAGACCCCGCCTTGATGAGACTGCTGCATATATGCAAGTCAAGCTCCAGTTGAGTAACCCGCACACACAACCTCAACCTGGTTTGTGATATCACTAGGACTTTTTGCAGGACAGATTTGTGTCCCAGAGACTCCCCGTTCTGTGTAATAGACTCCCTCTCAACATCAAGCTGAGTACCTCATTAACCCTGTCTAAGTGCAACTTGGATAACTGGATGGAAAACAGAAAATACACCCCTGCGATTCCACCTGTGTCCCTGCTGGACAGGGGCATCGGGTGTTAACATGTCAGAACACAGGATAAATTCTTGGGCAGGTGTGTAAGGTCCTCAGAGTCAATAGTTTAGTAACTTCCTATGATCCTATGATTCTATGTCCTTACAGCAGATAATACATGTACCATTCCACTCACAGAGTTGCAGCATGTCCAATACAGCAGGGTCACACAATGCCCTGTATGCAAGGCAGAGATCACTTGAATGGTCTATATGACACAAGCTATAATGACAGTAATTGCACACAATCCCTGTAGGTCAGATACTGGGGACTTGATGTTCCCTTGAGAGGAAAGTTTGTGTTGTGTCCAACTGCTGCTGGTGCTCTTGCAAAGGTACATGAGAAAATGGCCATTGCAGTGAAATATTGGCATGCTGAGGGAAGAGCACGCAGAGGTTATAAACACAGGATTATCAAGTTACAGTGCCCTCACTAATGACATGAACATGATATATTACATGTCTTACCCCTGGGGAGACATAGTAATCTGTGGTAAAGTAGGTGTAATCTTGTGTGGCCAAATCTGCGTGCCCCTGTATATCAGCCCTGAGCATGTACATCAGGTGTGACTAATGAAGAGCTACTTACCAGGAACATTACTGTTACCAATGGAAATGATACTACATACACATCTGCATGGGGTTACGGCCATGAGTAAGTGAACAGGTATACGTTCGTGAAGACCCTCTTGTGGGAGTGTGACATAACTGGGAGACTGTATGACTGCTCCCAGTTTGCTGTGCCATGAGGTGCTTCTTGTCCTCCTGTTAGCTACAGCCAGGTTTATGCAGTTGTACAGGTGGCACACCTTGCAATGAAGATGTAGATGTCCATGCATGGGCAGACAGCTTGTTCAACTCTGTGGTCATTACTTTGGTCTTGCTAGTCTTCACTGCCTGTCAGGCTACCAGACGGCACACTGGATGTTGTGTGACACAATGTGGGAACACATACATTTGTTCCAGTTATACAAATGTATAGTATGACATACACAGGACAAGTGTGCATACACACACTTTGGCCAAAGGTGCCCATCCCTCTGCAGTATGCCTCAGATCCATGGCATGCAGACATGCACCATAAAGCTGCTGATGGTCATGCTGCATGAACTGCTGTGACTTTTTGACCTGTCAGGGATCACTGCCACTGTGGTTCTTGCCTGGCAACCTTGAACGTGTATGTCACCAGATATTGTACATCATAGTGTGACACTGCAGCTGTGTTCCAACTCACCATCTGCACATTACCATATTGAAACCCAAGAACCCTGGAATACTAGGCATAATACATGCCACACTGCAATAATTGCTCTGATTGCTACTTAAGGCATCTACTTTGTAAAGGGTATGTCAAGGCTACAGAGCCTTGTATGAAGTGGGATCATTATATGCATAAACAAACAGACTGTGGCCTGCACTTCATGTGAAGTTTGGTACTAACATTTTGCTTTTTGTGTGAGACAAGGTGTAGGGGCATGGCATCCCAGAAGAGAGTGGCTATGCTGAGACCAAAAGTTTTAGTAGCCAGGTACCAGCAATTTAGGGGACCCTCCTCTTGTCAGCATTCCTCACAAGGTATTTGTGTCAGTTTAGTACACACTGCTTGAGTGGTGTGCAGCTGCAGGATAACTGTGTGAACAGTGCCTCCTTACCTTTCCCAGAGTGTATGTATGACCCCCCCCCCCCCACACTGCTTGCGTATAGTCTCTACAGACACAGACATATTGGTAGACTACTTTCTTGGAAACCATGCTGGAATTAAATGCAGTTTGTGTTGGTCAAGGACAGATTATGTCTACCCTAAGAGTTGTACTGAATTCATTGTGACAGACTGTGATGAATGAGGGGAAAATGACTCAACCCACCTACCGTGGCCCAACAACACATTTGTCAAAATTAGGCCATCAGGCATTTTGGGCACACTGTAGAGGTGTTTTACAAACTTGCATGTCAGACGTTGGATGGTCAAGTGTCTGACAGTCATTATCTGGGAAGACAGGTTTTTGTAGGCCAGTGCTACAATAAGCCCAACCATCAGTGGACTACCACACACATCATTCCTGGGACTAACCCTCTTGGCCATTCCCTACTCTGTAGTCACGGCCACTGTCAGTGTTATCTGAATGGCTAAATTTACAGATGATTGCAAATAAGGGACTGCCAATATTTCACACACAGAACCAACAGTTACCCAGGACGGGCTGACACACACATTTAGTTGCTGTCAGAACCATTGACAAGTACTACATGCCAAGGTATGCACAATACTATACTTTTTGCAGTCAGCCACCCCCTGGACAATACAGTATTGTCTGCTCACCTCCAACAGTTGAACCGGTACACAGAGAATTATGGACAGAGAGAGAGATGTAGCCTTCGACTATTCACTGGTCATTAAGATGTGGGACTTCATGCACTGTTGAGCAACCTATAGATAAAAGTATGACATGTAAATCTCAGAATATCATTGTTACACTGCACACTCATCACACCTTTCACTGAGTGCAATGATATCTGTGGCATGTAAGGGGTGTATATTACAACGTCAAGCTAAAACAAGTTTAAACATTGTAATATCGAACCCTAAAGTCCAAAATTAGAAAATAGTGAAGACACAGCACATCGACTTTTTTCCCAGGGAAAAAAATAGGCGGGCCATTTTTGGGGCTTTGCAATTTCCTCCACTGTGGTGCGATCTCGGAGTTGGTAAATTTAAGTAGGGGGGTGTGGTTGGTGGTTGGGGAGAAGCCTCCCACTTCAGTTTAGGTTTAAGATTAAGTTTTTTTTTTTTTTGTCTCAGAACAGTGATTTGTTTTCCCTGGGGAAAAAAAATGCTGTTCTGTGCTTTTGGTTTTGTTGGGTTTTAAACATAATGGTTCGATATTACAACGATCAAACTTTTGTAAGTTTGACGTTGTGATATAGACCTGTATGTAAGTACATAGGCATATCTGACACCTGTAAGAGCCAAATATGTCCCACAGTAACCCAATACACAGTGCACATAACATGTCCAATACAGACTGTGTGTCAAGGCCAAAATTGTGTATTCTGTCCACTACATGCTTTGAAGGGGAGGTGTATGGCTGCCATACAGGGAGCTGTCAGCTCCCACTGTGTACCACCTGCACAGCCAAGAAAGGACTAGTATGGGATGTACCTGTTTTACACAGCTGTACCCTGACTGTGGTATAAATAGGCCATGTTGGGGAGACATGTATGTAACTGTGACACTACACACTACATGTAACAGGCTCCGCATCCATGTGAACCACACTTCTGCTGTAACACACATCATGTGTAAGTAACACAATGGGATGCAGAACAAGGCAATCATAACTGGATGAGGACAAATGTCTGTAATGGACACATGGTTGTAGATGGTGCAGCTCCTACTTCACAGTTTGTAAATGTGTCATCCCCCAGAACCATGCATACACTTATCAAGGCAACCACATTGCATCAGAGATTAAGGATGCAGGAGTAGGCTGTATGATGCCATGTCAGTGTTTTCCTGCGATACACATATGAAACTATGGAGTCATGCAACTATACTGCTTCACCTTTGTGAAGACATTTTGATGCTGTGCTGACATTCCTTCCTGTGCTATGATGGTTACAGTTTTATTGTAGCACTGTAGCCATAGGTGTGTCCCAAATAATCCAGAATCTGAAACTTTAGCAGTTCTATGAGACACTGTTCATTTTGTAAGTATACAGCCATTACAACATAATCCAACTTAATCTACACAACATAATGTGGTGTACTCAGTACAATTGCCAGTAGACAATGTCGGTCGGTGACCAGTACAAGTAGCATGTGAAAGGCAGCAGTTGATGACAAGGATGACAGGGATGTGGCAAAGGTATCATCACTTGCACAGGGTGGTGTGTGGTGGTGCAGGAGGCCAAGGCTGACCCAATAGGTTTGCAAGTGTGAGTATGAGTCAGGAAAGAAAGCAGGCAAGATGGACCATGGAATGTGCTGTGTGTGTCTGCAGGAGACTTGATTGTGACAGTGGTGTGTCAGCGTCTGTGTGAATTCAGTAAAGCTCAGTGCTAGCCCTACATGACTGTATGTTAGACAGCTTTGAACTGTACATTGCAGAGCTGACAGTTCACCATCTCTGCCCCCAAACACAGGAACTGGCTCTGCCAGGAGTTGCACTTACATGTTCATGCCCAAAGTCAGAAGCATCACTACTACCTGAGGGTGACTGGTGCCTGCTGGGACCATGTCCTCCATGGAAAAGCCCAGGACTATGAACCCATGGTCTGCCATATCTTGGTGTGGACAGCACACTTGCCTCTGGGGTGCTAGATGTACTGCCACTATGGAAGCATAAGTGAGCATGGCCATGTGCACTCTCAGCGAATGTAGTTGCTAAACTACGTCCACAGGTCTGATGCTCAAATCCAACCAGATGTTCCATCACAGACAATGATCATTCCAAGACAGGTAATCTGTGATCTATGTCAGACCACTGTCTTTCCCCTGCATCAGTCAGCTGATCCAGGGTATCAGCAATGCGGTGGAGGCAGTCACGGAAGTCAGACCATGCTCTATCCATAACATTGAGCATTTATCTGGAGATCCTTTTGGAATGTGCCTGTGCCTACATGATGGCCCTAAACATACGCTGAGTGACACATGATGGGACACCTGCAACAGGTGGTGGAAGGACAGCAGGCCTTCTATGAGCACCCCTATCAATCCACCTGCATGGAACCTCACCATCTATTTGGCTATGGCCAGTATCAACACTCACTGCAGCCATAATACCCATACTTTCCTGTTAAATGTTCCCACCCTCTGACTCTTCAATATCTGTGGCCTCAGGGGACTGCATATGTGTAGACATACTGATTGTGCAATGTGACAATGAGAGCAGAAGAGGCATGTCAACCTCTGTGACAGATTCAGTCCCTGCAACTCCCCCCTATGCCTCACTTTGGCCAACATCATCATCAGACTCTGAAGAGACACTGACATCAGGCTGTTAGGGGGAGAGAGAGACCAAACCCCCTAGTCATGTGTGATGAAAAGGGAAAAGTGGTGCATTAATACATACACTACTATGCTCTTCAGTACTGTCTTGCAATATACATCAACCTGTATACAATGCTGTCAGTGTTACATAACTGTCTAACCCCCACCTTCATATATCAGGACCTGAGGACATTACTTTCTAAAAAAACTTCTGTAGTTGCCTGTAAATAATAAGCTCCTTATTCAAGAATATCATGAGCAACAGTGATGTACACAACTGACATTTGTCAACACTGCACAGTTGACACATAAAGCAATCTGAACTGTCCTATGAATACTGCAAATCTATCAGTGTGGTCACAACTACAAGACATAGTTATGACTGTAAACCATTTTCCATTGGTAAAACTCTGTGAAGTTGGCAATAATGCAGATAATACATCAATTCAGCCAGCAGGCCTGGAAAGACACTTTACCAAGTACAATGCACTCAATCTACGTCTGTGTCACAAGAGTGTTATGCTTACCAGGAGCAGGATCATGGCTGCATATGATTCCTGACAGTCCTGTGAAAAACTGAGGGAGAGGTAATCTAAACAGCAATCCATGTTGCACTATGACAGGTTAATACATCTAAAGATCTCACATTTATAGTACATAGTATGTTACTTGGCATGTAGATCACAATCTGGGCATGAGATTCACACTGCAACTAACCCCCCCCAAAAATACCTGCCACCCACATAAACGTATGTACAGCGTGAAACACCAAATGCTATAGTATTCTAATGCATATCCAACTAAGCATACCTGGACACCCCTCTTATGTGGAAATGGGGGCACCAGCATTCACAACATACCATGAGATGGATGCCTGGGAGCTGTCCTGTGTTCCAAGCTTTGTCAAAAATTCCTCTGTGACTGACAGTGGTTGTTCTGCTGCAGGCCCTCCACCAATGACATTATGAACCCTGGTCACATTTGCTGCTCTTCTGTGGGCAGAATTTATCATATCTGTAGCACGGTGTCACACCTGCTCATATGCCCTGCTATGTTGTCCAGTGCATTCATATTGTGAACCAGGTCAGCCCACAATGCTGCCTGGTCGTCCCTGTTTGTCCTCCCCCTGGACAGTAACAGTCAGTGATACTGATGTAGGGCATCCAGGATAGCTTCATTTTTGGCCTCTGCAAAAGGGCCCCAGTGTCTCGAATACATATCTCCTGAAAGACAACAAAATGGGAACAAATGTCAGGATCACATAGTTGGCAATATGGTATGCACAGATATGGCAATAACAGACGGTTACCAGTAATCACTGCTTGGTTACACATCTCACATTCAACACCATGCAAACATAGTAAAGGTGTGGATTTGAGTAGGATAGTGACAGTACTCATCTATCCCTGCTTATGCCATGACAGATACTGTTTTATGGTCACACAGCCAACATAAAACTTCATTAAGTTGTGGCCCCTATGTGTAAATCCCCCTTGTAATATGAAAAACAAACACTACCACACAAACAGTAGTGTGGTATTACCACCTCTATCAGCATGAAATTCCCAGGAGTGTGGTATACCTATTTATCAGAGAGTATTCTACCCATACTGTACACTAGTTCCTCTGTTGGTGTAACCCATCTGCAGAACAATGACATGTAAGAAGTATAGTTCCATGCAAGGCTTACTGTTGTAATCATCATTCCCCATACATGGACAAATATGCATCATGTTGGAAACAAAATGGCTACATACCTGATGGAGTACAATACTCCTCTGTTGAACAAAACCAATATATAGATGTTGTGGGAATGAGTTAACCATAAAAAGTAACTCTCATATGCAATGTTTTCCTACCTAGCTGTTTTCCTTTTTTACATGGTTCTGTATTAGGGAGTGATTGCCTCAGATCCAGTCTGTGCTTCTGAGCTGCGAATTGCAGCCAGCACATCTGCTTTGCATTATAATCAGCCAATCCCATGCAACCACTGAAAAAGATGTAAGGCCTCAATGTACATTACAACCCCCTTCTCTATCTTGGGTTTGGTTTGGAAATTGTGGCGGACAGATCCTGTATCATGGCAGAGAGCATGTCTGTAGCAGATGCTGTTTACATACAAATGTGTGTGTTACAGGCTGGAGCTGAAGGTGATGCTGCAGCCAATAGGCATAAGCAAAAACGGTGAACACTTTGCAGGGCAACATGTTGTAAGAGTAAGTGTGGGACCTGTGGCAGCCTTATTTTATAGGCATAGCTAGATTGAGTGTAGCCACCCCACTGGGAAGTAAGGTAAGTGTGTCAGCCAATCGTATCAGTAAGACAATGCAAGCCAAAATGCTTGGTATGTCCTGCAAAACAGGTAGTTGTACATTAACCATGATGTCAGGCAGGTGGACAACTGCCAGATCACGTCTTATGCCATTGTATTCCCCTGTTGAGTGTGTGCTGACAACCCTTGTGTCAAGCTCAACCATATATATATATATATATATATATATATATATATATATATATATATATATATATATATATATTACTTGTGCATCTGTGGCTGTCTGTGATATCACCAGAAAAACATTGTGGGCTGCAATGTAATTTTACTGGGGCACAATTTCAGTACACACTTCAGCATCCAATGGGAATGCAGCCTACAGCATTATCTGTTGCACTAGGAGTACGATGAGAGTGGTCCTATCTGTATGCCTCTGCCCTCTGTAATATAGATGCAGACATTCCAACTGTACTAATTTGGGTGGATAAATAGGTGGTGAGACAGATATACATATCACACTTTATAATATTGATGGCCACGTACATGTATTTTCATTGGTAGGTGCAGCTATACTTGAACCCAGGACCATGTGCACCAAATATTTTTTTTTTCAGTACATTTTACAGACTGGACTACAAAGTCACTGTTATGGCAGGTGAATTCCTACATGCTGTAGGTATCATTCCACAGGTATCTGCTGGCTACCGCATTTACATGTATTAGTATGGGCATAGTTTTAGAGTGCTGTATTTGTATAACAGATTCCCAGTTAACATCCTCTTTTCCATTAATGTTTTATTAAGTGTGTTCTTACATGTTGTAGACATAAGTGCAGGACTAACTGTCATTAGATGCCATCTAAGCTTATGTGTGTACCTTTATAGTGATGTATTTGTGTAGTAGAGTGCTAATTGCATTACTATTTTTGTATGGATCTCTTAGTTGATTTGTGCAGTGTGGCACGATGTGCCATACCATTTAAGCATGCTTAATGGTTGAACTACAGAACTATGTTTTTCTTGAAACATTTTATTTCTGTAGCAACTGTGTGGCTTAGCGGGATGATCTACTGTTCTGCAAGTATGAAGGTCATGGATTTGAAATAGGATGCTGGTGCACATTTTGATTGTGCTTAATATTGTTCCAAAAGCATATATCAGTACAGCACTATTTAGCATATTTAAGTGATGTGGCGCATCATGCCATGTCAGGCAAAACAATCTTTAAAGAAAAGAAAAATAGGGATATAGGACAGTGGTAAAAAGGAGTGCTAGCAGGGGGAAAAACATAGTGAAGGGCAGGTAGGGATGTGCAAGATAGGTGTAGGAAAGAACCATAGCTATCCATTTCTTCATCAGCAACAGCAGTGCAATTTAATAGATCTTTTAGCTGAATTTGGACTGTCATTCCCAGAGAGAGGTGACAACAACCAAACTGCAATGTCAAGCCAATCAGACCAAATTACTTGTGTCATGTGGACATGTGTGTGAAATGGAGAGGTATGTATGGAACAATATTTTTAGGGGGGCAGGTGCCCATTATTTTTTTAAGGTGAGAGTGGAATGTTGGGGAAGGGACATAGGTAAGTGTGGGAGATGCAAGTTGGGAAGGTGAGAAAGTTTTTGCAGACAGACAAGAAGTAGACAGGGTTGGTGTGTGACACAAGAGGTGGATGAACATCTTGGATGGGAAGGTGTAGTGGAATCCTAATCTTGGGACCATCCACAAGGTAGCAGTACAACTCAAGTACTTACCCATGGGACTGTTGGCACTGCTCCTTCACTGTCTTGTGGTGGCGGTGCTGGAGGCTGACATCTGGGGTGAGGCTACCCCACCAGAGAAGTGAGCATGCACTCATCCACCACAGACGAGCTTTGACAGTTCAATGGAGCAAGCTGCATACCATACCTCGTTTTTCATCATGGGTGACAAAACCACCCCTCCACCACCACTCCCAGGGGGGGCCCAGCCCCAACCCATGAGCCCATACTACCTGGCACCATAAGTAGTGCAGGAGCAGCAGAAGGGGCACCACAAATCTGTGGCCCAGATGTGATATGCCCTGGTGCCATGGCTGGGGAGCCAAGGTAGGTGGATTGCTTGGAACCAGCCTACCTTGTCATGCTGCAGTAAATTAAAGGAAACATATGGAAAATAAGTAATAACCAAACAAATGTTAGTATTAATATAATGGAAGATAATATTGATTAGTCAAAATACATATTAAGGTATATTATGTGGAAGACAGCAATAAATAACATAATGATAAGTATGTTAACAGAAAACCGGTATGAAATAACCCATAATGGCAACATAGCAGTTAAACAGAATATATTAATATCAAATCATAATAATAAATAATATTAGTAAATTAAAGAAAATAACGGGTGAGGAGAGAGAGAAAAACATACTATTAGTGAACTTACAGATGATATTACTACACAGACTATGAATACATACTTTTACAGGTGTGCAGTGTCAGTTGTGAGTACAGTGACTCCAATTCTCCTATAGACGATGTTGCATGTACATACCTCTCAACCTGTTAGCATGGGACAATATGGGCCAAGCACTAACAAATGCAGGTACACAACTACAGGGAACTGTTTTACATACTGTGCTCATAAATTACTATCAAAGTGTTCTGTAAATGGATTTGCAAATAAATTGCATTCCAAGTAATCATTTATCTGCTAATCAAGGACCAGACAGATTGGGCAGTTGTCATTACATTATGAAAAATCATGACAGTTGAGAGGTATGTTCATGTACATTAAGTAGACTAGCCAGCTAGTCATGTCTTAGTTGGCTGGCATGGTAGTAGAACTCATAAGCTGTGACTCCAGGAGACATGTGCACTAAATTTAACAATTGACTGGAGTCAGATTAGAACATACAAACTGTACAGAAGACAGCCCTGAACAATACTGTGGGTAGTGCATTTCATATAGCAGGTAATTATTTATGTATTCTTTATTAATTTTATTCTTACAGTTGACTGGAGTCACATTAGAACACACATGCAGGGAATACAGCCCTACTACAGTTATTTGCAGACATTACTTATCAAAGCACAATCCTGCTTTAAAATGTATTGTTATTGTTCCTTAGAATCTGTCACTTATACACATATCTGCCCAGAACATGAGCTACCTTGCCCATATACTTAGTTCCTGGAGTGGAAGGAATTGAGCATATTATTTGATTCAAACTGGCCAGAAGACAGCCCTGAACCTTACTGTGGGTAGTGCACTACATTTATCAGACATTTTTCCCTACTTACCACACTCACTCCTCATCCTGGCCAGGTGTCCTGCATGAGACTGGACATTGCCAGCCTGTTCTGCTACAACTATTGGAAGAGAAGCAAATCATTATTCATACTAGTTGTCTACAGATTCAACTTGTATATTAGTAAAGTAGTAGCAAACATACTTACATATAGTGGTGTTGACACTGCTCACCAGTGTGGGGAATACCAGTAACACTGGTAAGATCATTGGTCAACTGATCCCAGGATTCAGCTTTACATTCCGAACCCTCAAAATTGCCTTGCAGCAGCTGGGGTTCATATTTGGTCACCAGGAATCCAACAAACACTCTGGACTCCTGCGCACGCCACCTCTGCACTCAAAAGCATGCTTCCTCACCAACACCACCAGGCATATCAACAGGTTACTAAGGACTCCAATGAATGGTATATGATTCCCACCTATTTGGTCTTAACATAGGCCACATTCCTGCCCTTAGACGTCATATTGCAACTTTCAAAAAAGTGCCTCATTGCTGAGCATCGTGCAAACCATTTTAGCGGAGCAAATCATTGCGCAAACCCACACAATCGTGTTTCAGCAGAGCTTAGCAATGCACAAACAAGAATAACCATTGATCATGTTTAAGTGGTGCTTAGCATCATTCAGCTTTTCCAAATGTAGCAATTTTATATTTGTATTAAACCACACTTTAGGTTACCGCACACATTTATGCTGCATGAAATTTAAAAAGATATGATGACTTAGGACTCGAAATCAGAATCTACTGCACTTTAGGCTATGACTCAACCTATTTAACTATTAGCTACTTGGATCGGGAGAAAAACAGTATACCTTCACATATACTACTAAGGTGTCTGTTAGCATTGCTAAGCACTGTGTCACACAAATGGCCATTAAAAACATTAAACAAATTGATTACATCCAGTTTCTATTTTTAGATGTCTAGCAGGTGTCAGCTCTGTATGTGTAAGCACAGCTTGGTACCACTAAGCACTGCACAGAATCATGCAAAGGGGCATTAAAAAATAAAAAAAATAAATATAAAAAACAAGTAAGTAATTGCATTAAATTTATATTTTGAGATGTCTGGCATGTGTAAGCTGTGTATGTGTAAGCACAGCTCAGCACTGCTATGCACTGCACAGTGTCATGCAAATGGGAATTAAAATAAATAAGAAATAAATAAATAAAATTCAAACATATTTTTACAGTACCAGAGTACATTACATGGATTCTTATCTTGTCCATAAAATCTGTCTAGGAATTTCCTGGATAATTTACAACTACGGGACAGCCTCTACACTACTGCTTAAATGGATTCAATATCCATGTTACTGTGATCTCCCTCAGTAGACCACCATGATTACCATGTATGGCCCACTGCCAAAGAATGCTGGCCATGTACACGGGTACATTCCTTGCAGGCACTACATGGAGCCTACGCAGATTTTATTGAATTCTGGGAACTGTTTGTTTAGCATTTATGTGCTTTATGTGTAATTTCTCCAGGTACTGCCATATTTTTTGACCTCCCAAAACATGCTGGTTGATTGGCTGCACTAACTTGTCAACATACTTGCAATTTCTGTTGAGTCCTGGATCATGGCTGAAAAGAGTATGAGAATGAATACTTGATTTGGCCTGTAAAGAAATAAATAAAATATAAAAAGTACCAGGGTTAAAGTAAGAAGGATCATGTTATTAAGCATAGAAGTTTATGCTGTAATGGCTTCATGGCTATAGATAGAATAGTGTTTTGTTGAAATGGCATCTAACAGAACAAATTTCTGAGACAGTAGCTTGATGATTTCAAGTACAGTAACAATGTGATGTATTGCAACATTATTTTTGCAGGGGAGAAAAGTCTACTTTTTGCCACAAACTACTCATTTGTATATTATTGGTCTGTAGTCATGCTACAAAGATGGAATAGTTTCTATTTTCCTACCTTGAAGTTATTTGATCTTAGACTAGCAATATGTATATAAACAGAGTGTAAGGTATTCTGGGGGCTTGCCTACCTGCAGAAATGTGCTGCTTTAAATTTTACCAGGTCACCAAAATGCATTTTTTTTAATTCTTTTGCTGAATTTTAATCTGCTGTACAGTAAAGAGCAGCTTATCTGAACTAAATAGGATCTAGGATAGTATGGATTATCAAACTGTTCAGATAATCAAACATACAATTGAACCGAATAAAAAACTTCAAAATCGTGGTTTTTTTTGCATGCATGAATACACTATTCAACCATTCAGTGATTTCAGTGGACAATAAAGAATATTTTTCACACACAAGCTAGCTACAAGCTCAAAAAACATGCTCAAGTGAATACGTGTAATGTTTACATATTCAGATTTTTATGATTTTTCCTAGCCGAAAACTTTGCAAGAGTGGTTCTGGTAAGACTGTTCGGATAATCGATGTTCAGATAATAGACTGTCTACTGTATTTCATTTTAACAGATAGCTGTTAAACTTATGCAGTGCTACATGAGATGATGAGCAATTTAGTCTTAACAGCTCTAAAGAATATAGAGGTACAGAAAAACAGAGCCTATCCAGAGCAACCCATGAGACTGAAGACAGTATTATTAATGTTTGCATTTTAATTGAATCCATGAAGATAATGTAGCACTAATAAGAACAGAAAACCCAACTAATACACTGTGTTTAAGGTCCATCTCCAGTCAGTGTGATATCATAAGCATTAAATATCCATTCCTATTTGAGAAACATTTCTTCTACATCATACTTTCTATAGCTAATAGTTAATTTAGACTGCAGTATCATTCATTATACATGCATTGAAAAATATCAGAGTCTTAGAATATTGGCATGTTTTTAAATCAAACATATTTGTAATACAGAGTAGCTTTTCATTATATTTACAGATGCCTTTCTGCACCTTTCTTTTGTACTCTGTTAAACAATGCAAATTTCCTGCTACTCAACAAATTAGAGTCATTTCAGAAGTCAAAATGTAGTAAGGCAGTTCTTTATTCTATGCAATTTAATGCATTTTAAGGAGCTGAGAGTCTGGTGCTGTTACATTTATAACAGCAGGACGTAGTCTAAAAAAGGAAGGAAAAAGAGAGGAACTAGTCTTTCTTTAATGTGCTTTCATGAGAAACCAACAGAGCAGAGACACCTGCAGATGAATTCCTAATGCTAGATTTATCTGGTAAAATGCTAACTCAGAACATTTCAATTTCCTGTGTGCAGTTCAGTTGCATGACTCATTCAATGTAAATTGCTTAGGCAATATGATATAAATTGTGGAGACATATTCCCGTCTCTGCTGAATGGAATTGCATTATATTATTGTGCACTGAAGAAGGTGTTGCCACAACACATCTGTTTTGTGAACAGCTGGTGTGTTGAGTCATTTTGCAGAGTGATGTAAATGAAGGTTATGTTGAAACTCAGAGTAATTAGGAATAGGATGTGTAGTGTGAGAGCTTCATCTACAGTATTTCTGGGAATGCAATTTGAGTGTTCAGATTTGAAAAACCTCTTTCATTTTAATCATTGTTCATAATGCACTTGGTGCAGATTTTTTCTGCTCCACAGAGTCTGGCCATCGTAAAAGTTTTTATTATAACAGGATATCTTCATGCACAAGTGACATGGCTATAAATATCTATGTGATATGAATGCTTTAGCAAAGAAAATGAACATGACTTCATATCACAGGAACAGCTGCATAGAAAATGTATCAGGACATTTTTTAAGTTTGTGAAGTCAAATGAGTCTTACTTGTGTAAAAGATCTGAAAAGCAGCTGTTCTATTTTTGTTGTAGATAGCCACCCTAATTAAGACAAAATTGAGACATTGGGTTCTATAACCATTTGGCTAAATGTACCTGAAATCTTAAACTTAGATTACATTTCTTGCTGCAACATAAAACTTAAGTTGCACATAATATAAAAGCTGGAATCTAATAATCACAGACTAGTAGCCTTTATTTATTCCATGGTGACACACCTGGAGATAGACTACTTTATAGGTTCATAGGTTCATAGGTAGGAACTAGGCTATCTGCCCAAAGGCATTTATAAGTCTAGCCGGAAAATGTTGACTTTCGCCACCCCCTTAGATTAGTTCCATGTGCCTCTGTCCAGCACAGCCATTGAAGTGATCCCTGGGGTAAACTTTCTGTTTCCCATCCACTCGTCAAGGTTTCTCTTGAAGAAGGTTAGCAAGGAGCTCTGCCTAATGTAGATTGGAATCTTGTTCCATAGCATGGGAAGTCTCTGGGAGATTATATTACTTTTGTTGACCAATGCTTTAAGTCTCTGAGACAGGAATCTATCCCTCCAGCACGTCCTATTTATTGTTGTGGTGAGGTTTAGATCCCTGGAGCATGTGGCTCAAGGGGATATGGTTTTCTTTGGGTGGAGTATGTCCATCAATTCTGGGTTGGACATGGCCTTGTATGTCAGGTAGAGATCACCTCTGAGTAGGCAGTATGCAACCGAGTACAGCTGGAGTTTCTTCAGTCGAGCTGCATAGGGCATATGGATGAGGCCAGTGATCCTCTTGGTGAGGTACTTCTGTGGTCTTTCCAGTTGTTGCAGGTGTCTTGTAAGGTACATCCCAAATGGGACATTGTATTCTATGATGGGTCTCATGAGTGATGCGTAGAGGGGCTGAATGACCTATTTTGATCTGGATTCAAACCCTTTTGTGATTAGGTGGGCTACATGGAAGGCTTTTCTAACCACTTTGGTAATGTGATTATCAAAGGAGAGGTTACTATCTACTTGGATACCCAGATCCCTCATTACGTCTTCCGTATCTAGGGGGCTACACCTATGTGGTAGTTTGTGGGTACTTTGTTTTTTCCAAAGGGGGTGACTATGCACTTTTTGGCATTTAGCTTGAGGCCATGGTTTTGACACCAGGTGTCGGTCTCAGTGAGACCCTTTTAGAGGATGTCTGTGTCAGCTGGAGAGTCAATTATAGCCCCTAGTTTGCAGTTGTCTGTGAACTTGGTCAGCCATAGTCCTCCTGTGCTTGCCTGTACCTCTGAGAAGTATATGCCAAACAGGAGGGGTCCTAGAACTGAGCCCTGGGGAATGCCACTTGTAACTGGTTTAGAGTCAGACCTAGCTCCCGCAACTCTTACCATGTGGGTTCTGTCTGTAAGTGAGTTGGCAACCCATCTTGTGATGTAGGGGTTTATGTTCAGGCTGGTGAGCTTGTCTATAATACTCGAGTGGGGAATGGTGTCAAAGGCCTTTGAGAGGTCTAGGTAGGCTGTGTGGACCACCTTTCCCTCGTCTATAGCCTTAGTAACTGTCTCAAAGAAGTCCACCAGGTTTAGGAGGCAAGATCTGCCCTTAACAAAGCCGAACTGGGTAGGGTCCAGTGTTTGGAGGTTCCCAATGTCTTTCTTAATGAGATCTATGATGATGCACTCCATAGCTTTGCAGACCAAGCTAGTCAGGCTTATAGTTCCCGGGGCCCATTGTGGCTCCACCTTTGTGGAGTGGAATAACCGTTGCTGTGCACCTGTGGAGAGACAGAGTTTAAACAGTGTGTTTAGGTGAGGGGTTAGTTCATCTGTGAGCTCATGTAGAATGCAGCCTGGGACACTGTCCTGTCCCATTGATGCTGTGTTTTTGTCTTTGGAGAGGGCTGTTTTAACCTGAGTGCCTGTGATTTCAGGGGCTCTACATTCTTCTGGTATGGTTATTGTATAATTGTTTATGGAAGGGTCCACCAGACTGGATTCCTTTTCTTGGAAGAGTGAGTCTTGGTTTTTTTTTGGAATAGCACGATCCATGCATTCTTGTAGATGCCTGTAGAGTGCATTAGTAAAGGATTTTGCAGCTTGGACAGCATTATCCTTTAGCATGGGGGCTTTGAAGCTTCTCACTCCGGTCTTAAGTAACGTGAAGTTTGCTTTTTAAAAGTTTTTCACGGTGGTTTCTTTGACCAGGGGTGGTGGCGGAATGTGGATATCCAGAGTGATTAGTTTATGGTCAGATCTAACCAGTGAGGGGTTGACCTCCAGCATGGAACACCGGTCGCCCATGTTGGGGATGACCATGTCCAATATGTTGTCACCTCTGGTAGGGGTGTTGACCAGTTGATCCAGGGCATTTGAGTTTATAAATTCTAGGAAAAGCTGAGCAAGGGAGTTTGTACTTGAGTAGTTCTCCCAGTTAATGTTTGGGTAATTTAAATCACCCAATATCAGGATGTTTGGTAGGACCTTTATGTTTCCCAGTGTTTACAGGAATGTGGAGTGGGGGTACTGGGACAGGGTGGGTGATCTGTAGCAAGCTATAATTTGAATAGCAGTTGTTAGTTGCACGTGGATGATCTCTGAAGCATCGTGCTGTGCCACTAACCTGGAGGTGTGGGTATCCTTGATGAAAATGGATACTCCCCCGCCTTTTGTATTTCGGTCTGGGTTTTGTGGCCAAAATGTATGGTATGAGTTGTAGCCTGATAGTGCTGGGGTGCTCTCTGGAGCCTTAAACCAGGTTTCTGCTACTGCACATATATTGATTTTCTCCATAGTGAGGAGTGCCTTGAGTGCGTGCATTTTGACGTATAGACTTCTGGAATTGAGTAGCATTACCCTCAGTTTTTTGTTACTTGCACTATTTACAGGTTTGTCTTTTGAGCCTTTCCTAAAAAAGGCACTATGGGTGTGGCAAGAGCCTTGGCCAGTATTCGAAAGCCTAAGGGTGACAGGTGCAAGCCGTCTCTAGCTAAGAAGCGTGGCTTGTTGAGCATGTCATCCCAGGCTGACAGACACTGGATCCCCTTTGAATGACAACAGAAGCTTAGCCAGTTGTTGAAATTGATAATTTTTTTCTCTCTCTTTCATGGTTTGTGTTGGTGGGGGTGGAGGTTGCTTGGATTTCTGCCTTGGAGGGCTCTGTTGCTTTTGCAGATTTTTATTTAGAGCCTTCGAGTATGTTTTTGTGTATTTATGTGTGTTTTTTGCCAGTGCTGGTTTCATAGGTCTATGTGAGACTGGTAGTGTGATACAAGTATTTCCCTTCTCCTCTTGACTGCCTGGTCCAGCCTTGGGTTGGGAGAGCTTAGCCTCCAGTTTGGCTGTATGATTGCATCTCTCACAAGTATTAGTGTTTGGTGGAAGGAGGAGAGGGTTTGTTTGTGTAAATGAGGCAATTGTAACATTGGCTGAAAATGCCCAGATTCACCAGTTGGACCAGAGAGTACACCTGAAGCTGCCCTTTTGACATGCCTGGATAGGTACAGTGAACTGTTTTACTGATTGGCTGGGAAGGTCAAATAGAGAACCTTGCCCTTCTCTACAGTATACTGGGGTCTAGTGCTAAGGTTTATTAGTGCTTGCTATGAGTTTTGAGCAAGTGCCGGGATGAGAAGTGAATGGTTTGAGAGCTTAAGTTGAAAGTTTTTCTAGTTCCAAGGGAAAAATTGAAGAGTAGACTTTGTGGAGCCGGGAATAGTTATACCCTAGCTATCCGGCACTGCCCAAAGCGCAAAACTGTGCAAATGCAGGTTTTATAGCAGGGAAATGAAAGAGATATAAATTAGCCCAAAATGGCCAATAAACTACTAATTTCTGGGTTGAAACCACTCCTCTAGTGACAGATAGGCTGCTCAAAGCTCCATCTCTCACAGTGAACAGAGAAATTCCTTCTATCCAAGTAAGGTATAGGCAAACACAGAAACTTGTAAAACAGCCCTAAATTAAGCACCAACCTGAAAACTGGACTATACAAGCTTAGAAAGGTGGGAAAATTAGTATTTTTTTTTTTTTTTGCTTTTTTCAGAAAATAAAGCAGATACAAAAAAAAAAAAACTTTAAATGCACAGAAATGGCTATCACACTTGAGTGTGTGGCCTACAACAGTTAAACAGGTAATTTAAACACAAAAATTATTTTGTTAAAGTGCAGGCAGTAAAATAAGTACCATATGTAGCTGAAACAAGCTTTTTAAATCACAGAAACTGTAGAAAATTGGTGTTTTAGGCAGAATTAGCTAAAGGCAGCAAGAAAATGCAGACAAATGATACTTAATCACTTCAAAGTCTCTTTTTTATCTTTTTGCTGCTGTAGACCTCTGCAGGGCAACAGGCAGGAGCTTGCTGGGCTGTATACTAGCACAAAAACCTTGCAAATGCGGGTTTTATAGCAGGGATATGAAAGAGATGGAAATTAGAGCAAAATGGCCAATAAACTACTAATTTCTGGGCTGAAACCACTCCTCCAGGGACAGATAGGCTGCTCAAAGCTCTCTGTCTCTCTCACAGTGAACAGAGAAATGTCCTTCTATCCAAGTAAGATATGGGCAAACACAAAAACTTGTAACAGCCCTGAATTCAGCACTAACCTGAAAACTGGACTATACTAGCTTAGAAAGGAAAACAAGTATATTTTTTTGTTTTTGCTTATAGAAATGTCTTGCAGATAATATTTAAAGTAAACAGAGGCCAAGATACAAAAGGCAGCTCACCATATTCACAATGTCAACAAACGACATTGGATGCTCTGACGTCTGATCACTATCTGAGCCTGCATGGATAGTGTACCACAAAATAAAACGTTAGTTCTAAGAACATAAAGTTTGCCACATGTGCCTGTCTATGTCTGATTTGGTGCTAGACAAGGCAATATAAGAACACAATGGCGTTTTGTCATAGAAAAACGTCTTGAGGCAAGAGTTGTTATATGTTAAATTATACATATATAATGATAGAAGAAACAGATGACAAAACTATTGGTATAACCTGATCAAATGAGAAGTATATGGTATTGATCTTTCCCCTGAAATCAATGTCCATGGCATAGTTGTCCAATGAGTTAATAGTTCCAGACCAATCCAAAAATCACAATTTCTAAATATTACCTAGAAGAAACAAAGAACTGAGTATGTAAGTGGCTTTAGCAAAACTAACAGTAGTTACCTGTGTAACCAGATCCTTACTGATTTGTGACAGTATAGTGTCAAGGGGACCATTTTTTGACAATGATGGTACCATAACCACAATAAAAGCCATGCTTTTGGCTGTGATCCTGGGTATATTTAACAAAATATGTTTTGACTTTTCCTAATAATTTTCTTCTTCATTTTAGATAGAAACAGAAGAAGAAGAATGATGGACTAGAAATTATGGGGAGGGAGGTCACTGGTGATTAGTATGAACACCAAGAACTGATGTTTCCTACATGTAGGGATATGTCTGAACTACGTACACATATCCAGACCTATTACTGCACTACAAAGGTATTTGAACAAATGCCCAAAAGTTGTCACAAGTAGTTGAATTCCATTGACAATGCCTGCAATTTCATGATAAGGGAGTTTCTGCAAGAATTTTTTCGTTACTTCATAACCTTCCATAATTAGATCAAAATGGAAATCATATTTTTTGAGACAATCACATTATATTCAGAAAGTACTTTATAACAAAATAAATAAATAAAAATAAAAAATAAAACAGTTAAAATCTGAAGTTCCTTTCTCTAATATTGGTCAGTAACTAGGCCATAGTTAGTTCTGAGGAAGAAGTTGGTGCATTTCCTGACCTAGGTAGCCAGAATGCCTTCACAAAACCACTGCAGTTTATGAAGGTTGATGGTTTAGTATCTCCAAATGAATAGGGTATTTGCATATGTACCTCTGTTTTTCATAAGTTTTAAATGGTTCATAGCCATCTGTAAGCCACTTTGGTACAGACGGGCTGCCAGTACCCCCCGGAACAGTTTTTTAGGAATTTTTTAGTAACTTCTTGTTGATCCACTAGTGGCTTTTATATCTTAACTCAAGTAGCCATAGTTTATATCATTTGTCTTTCACATTACTGAAAATATAAGGAATGATAGTGCATTATTTGGGAAGAAGCCTGTTTGGAAAGTTTTTTTTTTTTTTTTAATAAATTGTCTCTCTGGTTCTGAGCTGGTTCATTCTTTTTTGGCAAATGCATATTAACCTAATATGGGTATACTTAGAGAAAATATGGGAAGTGTGTAATAAATGAATGTAGAGAAGAAAGAGAAGTAGAATATGTGAACAAAGAAGGGAGGAACATAAGATGATATGATTTTGTGGTATATTTGAGATTAAGAGATATTTAGTGGGTGGAGCCTAGATGGCTAACTGACAGCTGTGAATTTTGAGAGTGCCATAAAATAGTATAATAATATGGGAACATTTTATTATTTTCAAGTTTAAAATGTCAGAAATATATAGATAAACTACTAAACTACATATACATCAATTCTAGTGGAGATATACAAACATTTTCCTGTCAAGTAACTTGGAGATCTATTAAGTCAGTGAATATGAACAACTCAAGGAATTCTCATCCAGATGCTGCTTTGAAAAGAACTGCAATTGATGACATCTACCTTACAGGAACTATCTTTGAAGATGGATGGCTTTAAAAATGACTTAGAAGACCTCAAATTAAATTCTCAAAACAGACTGGCAGTCTTAAGGAACGATTATAGCAACACCGTACAGAAATAACAAATATACAAACTTCTCTAAATGACAGTGAAGGGAGACTCAAAGAAGAGGAATTCCAAAAAGAATTTCTGCTTAAACAGAATACATGGCTGCTTAACAAAATAGATGACTTAGAAAACAGGGAAAGGAGAAGCAACATAAGGATCTTTGGCCTGCCTGAAAACACTGAAGAAGAAGACATTATTTTATTCTTAACAACCCGGATTCCTGAATTTTTAGACTTGAAAGAGTGACTTTCATTTGGGATTGAAAGGGCACATAGAGCACAGAGGAAACCTGCTTCTAACTCAACAAATACTCCACCTAGATCCATAGTTATAACATTTCTTTCATTTCTGGACAAGGAAATAATATTAAAATCTGCTTGGAGAAGATCACCCTTAAAATACAATCAAAGCTGATAAGGTTTGACAATTATTATTCTTCCAGAATACTAGAACAAAGGGAAAAAGTCTGACCAATAATAAAACTGTTGAAACAAAACAACATTAAAGCACAGCTGGCCTTTTCAGCCAAGATAAAAATACTTTTTGCCAATGAGATGAGAACATTCAATGACTTAAAAGAAGCTACTATATTCATCAAAAACAACATCATAATGTCTATCCCAGAAGAAATGGAATGGATGGCCCCTACTCTTAAAGGAATAAAAGAAACAAATCATTGGACTGATGCTAGATAGAAGAAACAAAAAATTGATTCCAAGATAACTGTCCCAAAAAAGTAACTCTTACAACTACATCTCTCAAAGTTTCAACTGATATAGTACATCACTTGTCATCTGCTTTTATTAAAAAAGGGGGGTTTCTTAAACAACTGAGAAACAGTAAGGATTTATTCAGAATGTTCAAACACTCCACTAATTCTTCACAAACAAAGTAGGGTCAAGATGGGTTACTATTTATATTATATATAAGCCAAACAAAGTAACATATAATAGAAACATAGAAGTTTCTATTCATCTACTTGAACTCAATGAATACTTATCTTTTTCATTGTTTTTACTTATAATAATTTAAGTAATTAATTAACAAATTCAACAAGGTAACATTCATCAGAGTCCAGACTCAAATGTAATAACTTAACATCATAGCTGTAACAGTAGTGTTTTGAAACAAAATGCTGTCATGGAGACTAATGCCTTCTTCAGTTAAAGTATGATTTAGAAATGTCATGTATATCCTTGTTGAATAATAGTAGCAAGCTCTTAGTACAAATTTAATTATTCTGTCTAAATATAGATAATATCAATTATGGTAGGTATCACAGCTATGAGTGCTGTTTGATCAATCCCGATATGGTGTGCATGGATAGAGCTGTGTTTGGCAGCTAGTAGAAATGTCATTATCATTCTGTCTAAACATAGTTAATATCAATTATGGCAGGTATCATAGCTTCGACTGCTGTTTGATCAGTCCTAATTCTGGTGTGCGTGGATGTAGCTGCGTCTGGCAGCTAGTATAAATGTCATTAATATTCTGTCCAAACATAATGAATATCAATTATGACAGGTATCATAGCTTTGAGTGCTGTTTGATTAAGCCTGACATGGTTATTGTGGATGTAGCTGTGTCTGGCAGCTGTTATATGTTCCTGTTTTCATCTCCAGGAAGCTGTGGGTAGTGGCTTTTGATATATACAAATAATTGAGGGCATGTTAAGCTAGGTCCTTTCACCTCTAAATCTATACATATAACAAAGGGTACTAAACAAGGATGTCCCATGCCAATGATTCTGTTTGATTTGGCTATTGAAATATTGGCAGACTCAATACATAACAATTCAAAAATCAAGGAGTAGATGTTTATTAACAATACAATTCTAAAGAAATACTCTTTGCTGATGACATATTATTAACATTATCCAATACAAAAGAGACATTAGCAGAATTATATATTTTAATTGACACATGCTACAGGATTTCAGGACTCCGTTTCAATAAATCAAAATCAAAATTTTTATTTTTAAATTAAAAAATAAGAATTGCAGATGAAGGAGAATCACATTATAGGGAAACAAGAATCTACCTTAAAATATCTAAGAATTGAGTTATGCAAGGATAATAATGAATTAGTCTAAAAAAAACTACAATAATATCATCAATACAATTAAAATCTCTTTGGAAAAGTGGAACAAAATAATATTAATATTTGAAAACAGACTACAGTTAATAAAAATGGTTTTACTACCCAAGATTCTATATATAGCATTGGCAATACAATTTCCACCAGAAAGGAATATACTCAAATAAATAAACTCATGCCTAATAAAATTTTTATGACTTCCAAAAGAAATGGAATAGCTTTAATACATCATATCAGACTATGGAAACATGGAGGATTAAACTTTCCTGATACAGAAGCATATATAAAAGCATTAATATTTAAAACAATCTCAAGTTGGATAAATGAAGTATGGAACAAACTAAGTTGTCCCGGGACATCTTCATGGGGTGGTTAGATTGTTATTAGGGAGAGTTAAGTGGGTTGGGGAGGTGAAAGGGTTAAGTGAGGCAGGAATGGTTGGGAGGAAATGAGATAGGGATGGGGAGGGGCTTAAGAGGTTTAGTGTAATGTAGCTCTTCTGTTCCTCCTCTGTTGTCTGGATGTTCATTTCAAGGATTTGAAGGAAGCTTGCTGAATAGATAAGCAAGCTGAGGTAAGGATACTGCTTATTTGGTGGAAGGTAATTTAATGGATGGTGTATGAAGTGAGATGGATATTGCTTCATAAGTAAAGTAAGCGAGCAGAGGTATGGACACCGCTTACTGGTCAGGGTGAGTAGGTACGCTGCCCTAATCAACATTACAAGGATGTTATGCTGTGTTTAGAAGCAATTATATTATGAATAGTTGTAAGGAATTTGAACAAGCTATGTTATAGAAATTTAATAAAGGTTGTCAAATGTCATTTGGTGTGATGTGTTTATTGAAGGGTACCGGGACAAATGAAGTTTGGAACAAACTAAGTTGTCCCGGGACATCTTTATGGGGGGGGGTAGATTGTTATTAGGGAGAGTTAAGTGGGTTGGGGAGGTGAAAGGGTTAAGTGAGGCAGGAATGGTTGGGAGGAAATGAGATAGGGGTGGGGAGGGGCTTAAGAGGTTTAGTCTAATGTAGCTGGGTTAAGCAAGCACATTTTGGCATGAACTTGCTACCCACCCACCAGCCCTCTTTTCATTGATGGGTTAAGGGGATTAGGGCTATTTATCAGTGGGGGTAGGCGGAGAAGAGGGGATAGGCTTGCCCTCTTCTGTTCCCCCTCTAGTGTCTGGATGTTCATTTGAAGGATTTGGAGGAAGCTTGCTGAATAGATAAGCAAGCTGAGGTAAGGATACTGCTTATTTGGTGGAAGGTAATTTAATGGATGGTGTAAAAACTGAGATGGGATGCTGCTTCATAAGTAAAGTAAGCTAGCAGAGGTATGGACCCTGCTTGTTGGGTAGGGTGAGTAGGTAAGCTGCCCTGATTAACATTACAAGGATGGTGCCTCATAAGTAAAGTAAGCGAGCAGAGGCATGGACACCGCTTACTTGTCAGGGTGAGTAGGTATGCTGCCCTGATCAACATTACAAGGATGTTATGCTGTGTTTAGAAGCAATTATATTATGAATAGTTGTAATGAATTTGAACAGGCTATGTTATGGAAATTTAATAAAGATCATCAAATGTAATTTGGTGTAATGTGTTTATTGAAGGGTATCGGGACAAGTCCAAATTATTCTGCAAATTAGAAAGCATTACTAACTGTAATATCAATAAATTAATTTGATTTACAAAATAAATTTCAAATAACAAATAAAAACAATTTGCCATGGACGTATTATATATTAGTATGCAATATAACATAACTAAGCCCACTAAAACTTGTATGATTAATTATTATATTGACTCATTTAGGAAAATTATTAATGCAAATATAGATTTAAAAATCTGGTTTGACATTCATAGTTACAAAGAGCTATCCACATAATATATATATAGAAATAATTAATTCCTGGGAACAAATCCAAAAAGAATAAAGCTAGTGCTTAGCCAAATCTCAGTTCAGCAAAGAAATAAATCAGCAACCCAAAAACGTCACTGGGAACTGCTGCTGTACAAATGCTGTAAAATGTTTATTAAAACACAAAATAAACCAAAAAGTATCAAAGCTCACTTTGATACTTTTTGGTTTATTTTGTGTTTTAATAAACATTTTACAGCATTTGTACAGCAGCAGTTCCCAGTGAAGTTTTTGGTTTGCTAATTCCTGGGAACAGAAAGGATTTGTTTGTTGGTTTCAATGTATCAAAGAACTAAAAGTTCTAGATATGCAAACAATAAAAACAACATACAAAATTCCACAAAAAGATTGGCTAACTATGCAAAGGATTCTGCTGTATTCACAAATTTATGCAGAATATTTAGTAATTCTTCATTTAAAGAAATACCTAAACTTACGAAAAACCTATATGAAATCATATATAATGATTATGACATGGGATATTGATACATTTTAAAACAACACCCAAATCCACATATTGGAATTATATAACAAAAAGACACTCATTACAGCTAACTGAAGAAATTAAACCAAATATTTTATTATCAATAAAACATACATCCTTTACACAATACTGGAAAGTTTTTAGTTGGACATGCTTGCATAGAGCATTTTTAACTCCAGATAGAATTACTAAAATTAATTCTTCCACAAAGGGAATATGTTGGAGGTGTGAGCAAATACTCAGTGCAGATTGGAATCACGTTTTTTTCGACTGTGTTAAAATTAAGCCATTTTGGAATGGTATTAAAATGTTTTACAAGCTTTATTTAATTAATCATTTAACTTATCTAAAGCTCTAGTATTATTAAATGTGTACGAAGGTCTTAATTTGAATGAGTCAAATATGTATCTAGTTTGGAAATATTTGCAAACTCAAGAAAGTGTATAACAAGAAGATGGAATACAAACATGATACCGACTTTGGAAGATTTCTACAACCAACTGAAGACCACAGCATTGTTGGAAATGAAAATGAAAGAATTAAGGATTTATCCTAAGCCATTTATTAACAATCCATGGAAAAAAAGTTTTATCATTGATTGACACTTTACAATAGCTGAACAGATACACTCTAATAACTGGATTGTTATACCTATAAAGTAATTGTATATACTGAGCTCTGTTATAGTGTCAGGCTGATGTAAATAGTGTACATAATTATTTAAGATGTTATATACAAATACTATGGAATTTATTCAACTGTATTTGACAAATAAAAAAATGTTTCAGAAAAAAAGAGATATTTAGTGTTGGTGAGTGTTGCAGAAAGGCTAAGATGTTTTGGAAATGATAGTGCCTGATAGAAGGTATGGTAAGAAATGAAAGGGGGGATTAGCATTTGCAAAGAAAAAGAGAAAGTAGCTGAAGCAGGAAGAAAGAAGTATATGAAAGATGAGAAAGAATGAGAGAACAAAAAGGGACAAGAATCAGAGACACAGCTGCAAGTATTTAGGAGTGCTTTGAGAGACTGGTATGGGAAAAGGCTGAGATACGTACAAGTATCAGAAAAGGGGAAGAAAGGGTAATATATGCCCACTGAGCAGATGAAAGGGATTTGGGGTCTGACAGCAGGTCTTTGGTAGGATGTAATATAGGGAATAATCAGGAAGAGTGATATAGAGAAAAGAGAATGTCAGTGAGGGGAAAAGGGAGACATTAGAGGATGAGAAGTGACTGGGCATATAGAAAAAGGAAGGATGGGTTGATATAGGGACTAGAGAGAGGAACATTAAGCAATAGATTTTTGCAAGCTCAGGGAGAAATGGATAATCAAATGCACAGTGTGAAAAGTAATAATATATGGGATATTATGAAAGGGTAGTCAGTGGTGAAACTCAGATGCTGAAGATGTGAAAAGAAGAAGTAGATATTTTCCAATATATGGTAACATATGTACAGTGGTGCAAAAAGAACATCTGCAATGCAGACAATATGGAGCACATTATATAACAGAGAGGTAAAGGAAGGAAGGCTGGATACTATAGTTGTTTTGAGTAGATAAAGAGGGAGTTCTATGTAGGGAAAAGACAGGATGGAGATGCTATTAATGCTGGGATGACTAAAGGAGGAAATTGCAAAAGGGGGGAAAAGGGAGCATTGGTAATGTTGAGGAAGAAAACATAAGACAAAGAATAAAACAGGTAATGGTAAGTTAACATGATAGAAGTTGGGTAAAATAATTAAAACAGAAGTGTGATACATGTTGAGTAATTAGGCAGTAGAGAGTAGAGTGAAAGAGTTGTAGGAGTAGTGAATGCTGTAATTTGAAAGAGTGAAGGTATGTAGTGGATAGGGAAGGATATTAAGGATATAAGGACTGGAGAAGGGGCATAAAATGGATGGACTGTTATAGGGGTGGTACAGTATCCTTACCATAATATGTATGCTTTTAGTTATGTGTATTAAATTGTATTGAACAGAAAATGCTATGTGTTGGATGGATGGGTTGAGCTAATAATTTTTGATGTTAACATATGTAAAATTTCAATAAATATAATTTAGAGACAACAATCTAGAATTTGGCAGAAAAGAAAAAAATATATATGAACAGTTTATGATCAATAAGGCAATATTAAATGCATGCAGAGTCTGCAGTTATAGCTCCAAAGCATGACATTTTCCTCAAGCAATATGCAGTCACTCTAGGTAACTACTTACATACTCAAACAGAGAAGGAGTAATTGAACAGCAACAGCATATGTTTTTATTTTCATGAAACAGTCAATTTACAGATTCATGAAGACAATGATGGGGATGTCTATGAAGGCAATGATCTACAGATTGATATTGACAATGATTTGTACATTCATGCCATATAATCTAAGTCAAACAACCAAATCTCAGTATTTAAATGCTGAACTTTGCTTTAATATTTTTTGCATAATATGCTGATTTGTTTAAAGTCATGACAATGCCTTACAATGCTTTATTCAAAACACAGACTGTGATATTAAAATGCAGATTATGAAAAAAAAAAAAAAATATATATATATATATATATATATATATATATATATATATATAATAATAATACTCTCAGGATGGCCAGTTGAAAAGAGCTCCACTAACTTTCCATCCAAAATGTACAAATCTCACAAGTGAATTCATGTATTGTAAGAAGTTTTTTTCAGTTCCAGCAAAGTGATTATACCTAACCAGTTAGATAGGAAAATGTTTGTGGAAATTTATGAAGCATGGATTTTCAAATGTCCTTATATCTGACATTTGGCCAGAAATTGCCATTATGTAATTCTTTTCTATCAAGAATGTGAATTTCAGTACACAACAAACAGTATGAGACAAACCTAATGCAATAGGTAAGCAGAAACTTGCTTAGACAGCAAAACAAAATGAAAATGCATTGCCCACTCTAAACAAGATTTACCTAGCTTTGCTTGAATAAAGAGATATTCAGTTACAATACATAATCTGTAAAGAGTCAAAGGAAAAAGTCGATTAATTATTAGAATGTGAGCTATGTGGTGTTTGACACTTGTAAGCAGACATTCATGAGATGCATGGAGTTAGTGTTTTAGTTTTGAAAAGAGCAAAAAACATTAAATCAAGGGAAGTAACAGATAGTGCAGTCATGGGGACATTGTGAAGGAGATGGTCTGTGTGGGAGAGGTGAATTTGGATCTATATTTATTAGCAAGAATATTGACTGTACTGTATGCCATGGAGAGTGACATATGAAATGAAATAAATTCAGAGTAGAACTGGGTGTTATTTTTGAGTTTCCTAAAGTAATGGGAAAAAAAGCCATTTACATTTTCTTGGAAAATGCTGTTACACATATTTATATCTTATAGCTTATATCTGTCATAGAATAGTAATAAAATTAAAAATAAAAATGCCTTGTGGTTGCCTTTAGTACTATAGGTAATTCTAAATCTATAATTAATATTATATTCACTAATTATATGCTTGACTCTTGCTCAAAACTTTTAATTTGCTTATATATAGTGTTGGTGATTTTTTTTTACAAATATACACAAGATTTTTCTTTTTCTTATAGAATTGATTTATATGGGCATTCTATCCTACTGGCCTATTCCTGAAGGTATAATTGTTCTTGTTGTGGAAGGAAATGGCTTCTTCTCTATGTCTAGTTAAAGGGAGTAGAAGTCTGAGGAGTATGCCAAAATAACTAATTCTCTTCCTTCATAAAAAATATTTCTTTCCTACCTACTCTCTGTCAGCTTTCAGATTCCACCACCACTCTTTCTAGCCTGGAACTCCTTTTTCCTTCTTGATCCCTACTCGTCTACTACCTGCCAACTCTAATATACAGATCCCTTTACTTAATCATGCTAACCCTTGGATTATTCTCTGTTCTTATCCTGCTACTAGGCATATGTCTACTTCTCAGCACATAAACTCTGGACAGAGTCAAAAATAATGGGGTTACAGAGGTCCAAAATAGGAACAGCTTTTCAATATTGTTCTTTTTCTGCAATGACTCATTGTGTTTTTTTCTTTGTCAATGACTCTTATAAAATTAAAACATTGCAAGAATGACAAGATTTGAGCTAGGATGGATTTTTTGAAGGATTCTAAAATGTATGTCATAATTTAGTGACTTAAATCCTCTTTGATTAACCAGCAAAACACACGTTTTATAAGGAACATACCAAAAGTATTAAGCAAAAATCTAGACATTCTGAAAAAATCTGGACAGTTGAGAGGTATGCTACTGGGCCATCTCTGATGTATGCTACTGGGCCATCTCTCATCTAACCATGACTCTATAATAGCTGTCAACACCTCTGCAACCCTATTACAACCACCTATATATACTTCCTCCCTATATTATTCCCACATTGCACCAAAGCTATATAATTATGCCCCTCATCTTTACTGCAAACTTAGACTGATTAACACCATTTCAACTCAAACCAAAAGAAAATTAAGCAGAAAAAATATCTCCAGAAACAAGTATCAATAATTCCCCAATATATCAAAATCCTTATTTGAGGAGCATTCACCATAATCCTGGACCCAACTATCACAATGAGCATCAAGACAATTCCCTTCCACTCTACTCTAACCCTATAATGGCCAACCCCCAACCCTAGTAATCTAACTTTTGCTGCCATAAATGCAAGAAGCATAATATACAACTTTGCTGAACTACAGGTCTGGATTACTCAATATAAACTGGGAAATCTTATTGTAACTAAAACTTGGCTTGAACACAGCATGGCTTTACTTTGAAATTACACCTCCTGGCTATAATGTCATCCATAATGACCAGATAAAGAGAAAAGGTGGCTTTATTGCTTTAATATTTCCCAACTACAACATTTCCCCTTATATCAAACCAATACTAAAATTCAATTCAGCAGAGCTTCTTATTACCTTCCTGAAATTAAAAAAATATAAACAAATGTGTATTACACTGCGGTGGTGGTGCTGTGGTAGCGTTGTCGCCTCACAGTAAGACGTTGCCCTGTTCGACTCTTAGGTAGAGCGTCTTCTGTTTGGAGACATGCTGTGAATGGACATACCTTTGTTAAAGGTTGTGCATCAGAGCTGGCAACTTGGCATGTAAAAACCTACTGCCAATCATTAGCAGACCGGAGTTCCGCTGTCGCAACCCCTAACTGGGAACAGCCGAAAGACACAACAACAACATCCCTTCTGGCAACAAAACAAATATATTGGAAGATATCCTATGCTGGGTATCTATAACAATTCCACCAGAAAAAAAATATTACTAGGCGATATGATTGTCAGTCGGTTGGTCACAGACTCTACATCTGGTGTAAACTTATTTCGTTTCACACAACTAATTAACAGTCCCACATATTAAAGCATGACATCAAATTCCCTATGAAACTGGATCCTAGTATCAGACCTTAGTAAATTCACCACTACAGATACAATGTCCGACTCTCTCAGTGAACATCTCCCATTCTATACAACCAGACATCTCACACATCCAACTAAACAGTATGTTTATAAAACAACACACAACCTGTCCAAGCATAACACAGAAATGTTCATTACTAATCTATCATCTACTAACTGGAACTTCCTAAAAATCCTTGCCTTAAATGATGCTGTAAATGAATTCTGTACAACTTTGCTGAATATCCTAAATAGCTTTGCAACTCCTAGAAGTAAGAGATTGGAAAGAAATAATGTAATCTGGCTATCCAAAAAGAGTAAAATGCTAACACAGGAGAGCGAAAAAAACATGAAAAGAATGGCAAAAACATAAAACACCACAATATCTTGAAAACTTCAGAATGTGTTGCAATCATGAAAAAAGCTAATTAATGAAGACAGAACATATACTATAATAACTTTCAGAATAATAGTAAACACAAGCATAATAAATTCTGGAGCGCCATTAATGAAATCTTGCATCCTGGTCATAAATTTAGCCCTAACCCCTCTTCCAATAACTTATCACTCCAAACCACAATACAATTCAACTCCAATTTCATAGATAGGATAGCAAATCTAAATAAGGATTCTCCAACATCAGATCATAACCCTGCCCAGCAGCCATGTATCACTACGTCCACATTCACTTTCACCTTTAAACCTGCACCCACATCCTATAAAAAAGTACTCTTAAACAAACGCAAAGTATGCTCTACTTCAGCTGATGATCTTTCAAGGAAGCGCCTTTAAATAGCAGCTGAAAGCATTGCCTGCTGTCTCAATCCTTATAAATAGGTCAGTCCAGGAAACCCATATTCCCTCTCTCTGGAAAAAGTCTTACATTATCCCTCTTGACAAAGTAGGAAATTCAACAAACATTACGAACATTAGACCTATAGCAATCGTATCCACCCCCTCTCCAGTATACACGAAAACTGTATTCAAAAACAATTGGTAAGCTATCACCTGCAGGTAGAACTCCTATCTCCCCACAACATGGCTTCTATCCCTCCCAAATAACTAATACCGCATTTCTAACCTATATAGGTTCCGTTATTAAAACTAGAGATAGCAGCAAACTAGTCTCCTCCTTATTTCAAGACTTGTCTAAAGCCTTCAACACAGTTTTTCACAGCAAATGTTTACTGCTAATGTTCTCATTAGGTCTCTCTCAGCAAACTCTCCTCTGTTTTAAAACTACATATCCAATAGGTATCAAGTGGTAAAATGGCACTCTACCATCTCTCCATACCTCCCAATCACCATCTGCGTACCACAGGGATCTATCTTTGGTCCCCCCTTTTTAACATTTTCAACAATACCCTCTACACAAACATGCAACAGGCCTCCCTAATACAGTACTCAGATGATTCCACACTCATTTCAAAATCTGACAACATGGTGCACCTCTGACAAATTACTCATGAAGCGTTAACAGAAACTGAAACATGGCTTTGTAATGCACAACTCATGCTCAAGTTACCCTAAGAAAATAAAATAAAATTAAATTAAACTACTTTTTCCCCAAAATCTGTCTCCCATGAAACAATAAAATTTAAAGTCCTCTCTCTTGATAATACAACTAATGAAGTCACTTATCATAGGAAATCATTAGTATGTTAGTAGCTGATAACCAGAGATTTGACCTGCTTATACAAAACTGTGTAAGAAAAACTCATCAAAAACTAAGGATGTTTTAGAGATCCAAAAACTTTCTCACCAACACAACAAAACTACACTTGCCACTGCATATCTCCTCCCCACATGTCCTTATGATGCTGCCACCCTTACCAATCCTCAGGCAGTAGAAAAGTCAAAACTTGAAAAATGCTATAACAAAATTGCTAAATTTGGAGCAATTACCCCTTTCAGATACTAACTCTGTATAGCACTAAAAAGCCTAAATTGATAAGAACTACCCAATCAACTATAATATATATATATATATATATATATATATATATATATATATATATATATATATATATATATATATATATATTTAGGAACACTACTAAATCTCAAACTTTTGAAATCTCAAATTTCAAAAGCTCGAGTCCATGTAGCCGAAACCCCACATTACTGAAAGACCAGAAGCGTGAAATTAAAAATCCCGATGTTGAGGGATTTTGAGTTAGCGCTTCTGGTGTTGTGATTCAGGTAAGTATGTGTGTCTAACTGTGTTTGTGAGGAGCTTTAGTGTGCGTAAGTGTGTGTTGTGACTTTGGTGTGTGTGTGTGCGTGTGTGTGAGGGGCTGTAATGTGTGGGTGTGAGTTTGCCTTGTGTGTATGTTTGTGCGCTCTCGGAGTTAGAATATTAAAGTAGTGGGGGTGTGGGGGTGCAGTGGCGGCAAAGCCCCCCTGATTATCTTTAGTGTAGGGTGGTTTGTTTGGTTATGGGGGGAGTCTGCGTGTATGTTTGTGTGTGTGCTGTATGTATGTAGTACTTTCACGATTTTGAATTTTGCGGTTTTAACATTTTGGTAATGTGGGGTTTTGGGCTTATAGTCTCGATATTTTGGGCTTTGTATACATATATATATATATATATATATATATATATATATATATATATATATATATATATATATATATGTATATGTGACAAAGGAAAAAAACTTCACCCTTCATTACTTGCAGCAAGGAGACAAAGCATGCAGATACAGGATTTGTCTGAATTACTAAGGAGCAGTATGCTACTTTTATACAGTTGTTTCCATGTTACACAGACATGTTGCTTCTATTGCTGACGTAGTTAGACACAGCTTTCTGTAATGTTCTACAGAAAATGTTACTTAGATTTCCTGCTGACATGTTCAGATCTAAAACTCACTATGTGTTACATAGAAAATGTTACTTAGATTTCCTGCTGACATGACTGGATTTAAAACTCACTATGTGCTACATAAAAAATGTTACTTAGATTTCCTGCTGACATGACTGGATTATTGCTGATTTACAAAAACATTTGAGAAAAACAACCTGGCCTTGGGGCTTATTTTTAGCCCACCATAATCTTTCAATTCTTCAATTGTGCAGTTCTAATATATATGTGTTACATTTTGCCCAGATTCAAGGTACATTTGTAGCTTAGGTACAAGTAATGCTGACTACACTTTATACTTTCAAGCAGCCTTTGTTTTCATTATCAATAGCTTCAGCGCTGTGTACTTTCTCATGGCATAAGCAGAAAATCAATAACGCCTTGTTAAGTCTCATGACACTAGTGGAAATGAAACACTTATTATTTAGCAGGAATCAAATGCTTCTTGTTAATTTCAATGGCATAAGCAGATCATAGCTGTGCATATTTTCATGACATTAACAGGTTGGAATGTCTCTAGTAGCTGTGCAGATTCATGCAGTGTGAACAGAATAAATGTATTAATCCTTTTAAACCTCGAATGCACTAAGCATGCATATTACTAATATATATTTTTCTAACATTTCCTCCCTTTTAATATTTTTATTCTACTTTCAAAGTAAGCATAAACAGTTTTTTCTTCTTCACCTAACCTCTTCTTACTCAGGATTTGCAGTTAAGAGCTTCATTCAGTTTAAACTTATGAAAGCATTTTCAATTTTTCGACAATTCTTCAAGTTCAGCACCTTGGTATAAGGTTTCTGAAACTGACATGTCTATAAAGTCTTTAATCAGTCTTTTCATGCAGGGGATGCAGCCGCAAACACATACCACCAGTATGATCATTCCTACACAGATGGCAATCAGGATGTTCATCAGGATACTTCCCCACCCCCAAACAGTCTCTGGAAAAAGTCCGTCAATGGATTTGGTCCTCGCTTGGTCATAGCTGACACCTGCTGAATTACCTCAAGGTGATTGTCTATCTCGTGTTTGTGGTCAGGAATATACGAACAGCACTCAAGTACCTCCTCTCGCTGCTAGGGTGAAGTCAAGAGCCATGCAGTTTTGAAGCACTACAGTTCTCATGGCAGTCAGTTCCTCAGTCACCAATTCTAGAGTGGAAAAGGTTGCATTGCTCATTATTTCAAGAAGTTTAGACAGTTTTCTCAGTTCCCAGATTGATTTCGTTGCTCCATATGCTGGCAGTACACCTGCCCATGAAATGATGATGGTATCACCCAAGTCCATATGTGACAGTCCATTTTTCCCTAGGCCCACAGCATGATGGTTTTTCCAGCCCGCATTGATTTGCCCCACTGGGTTGACAGGTTTCTTGAGTTCTCGTCAAACATTTCAAATTTTCTCCTGAGGTAAAACTGCTGTGTGTCGTATGGCCGGAACCAGGTACCCCAAATAACAACTGCCGGACCATTTCTCAGGTAACCACTTATATGCTTTCCTACCACATACAAAATAACAGTCTTCTACTTTGGTAGTAACTTTACCATGTCCTGGCTCTGGATGAAACATTTTTTTGCCAACTATAATCAGTTGTTTATAAAGATCAGCATTATGTTTTACTTCATCAGTTGTCCTATGCATCAGTTCAAAAAATGAATCATAGCTTGTGTTGCAATAGGAACCTGTGTCATCAGTTTTATTGTAGCATATATAGGGAATAGTCACATTGCAATTGCTCCAACCCACCTGAACTGTATCATTTTTGTAAAAGCACACAGTCCGCTTCTGTCGAACAGACAAGTGCAATGCTACTTTATCTTGTGATGTAACATCTGATGTATCATACACTAAATTTCCCAGGTCTTGTTGGTTCCTAGGAGGACTGAAGTTAACAATAACCCCCAGTATGCTGTTGGCAAAGCTGTGCAAATCCAGCAATTCGAAACATTGAAGGTCTCAGCATACACATATTTGATTGCCTGGTAAGTGTTGAAGTTTGGGTGCCACTCTACGTGCAACTCTCCATGTTTATTCAGTTCAGTTTGTGTGGCTGGGAAAAGGAATGGCCACATCAAAAAGATTATTGTCACTAGTACAGTCAACAGGATGATTATGCAATACTTCTGAGGAAACTGTTGTTCTGCATTCCTGTTTTCTCTGACTCTTCTGAATAGGGACATCTGGATCTTACTGAATCCTCTCATCTTTATTTCAGACATGCGTTCTTATTCTCTGCCCTAATAGGACCTTCAGCACCAATGGTTTCTTCACTGGGGTTGAGACGGATCAGTCCTATTGATTTGACCCCCCTTTGCAGCCAGAATTTGTGCTGAGGGCCCCGATGGAGAGGTAAGATTTTTGTCCAGTTCAAAGTTCTTAACTTGATTGAAGTGCATCTGCTATTTTGACTGCAGTGGGTGTCGAAAGAAGCACCTGGTATGGACCTTCCCACCTTGGTAATGACCAGTTTTCTTCTTTATATTCTTCACCCACACCCAGTCCCCGGGGATCACTGCCACTTCCGATGTTTCGGTTTGTTCTTTATCTGAAACAGAATTTGACTGCAACAGATGTTTAGAATTCAACAAATTTCTCATATATCCAGCTAGAGTATAATCGGCTTCCTGGTCTGCGGACATGAGAAGTGTCCACTGGGGTGTATAATAAGCCCTTCCAAATAGTTTTTCAAAAGGAGTCAATCCTTTTGCAGTCGGAACAGTTCTCATGCTCAACAGTGCCAGGGGCAAACAATATATCCAGTTCTTCCCTGTCTCAGCTATTACCTTTCTTAATTTATTCTTTAATATTCCATTATGTCTCTCAACTAGCCCTGCATATTGAGGATGGTATGCACAATGATTTTTTAAAGAAATACCAAAATGCTTACTTAACTGCTGTATGGTTTGGTTTACAAAGTGTGTACCGTTGTCACTGTAAATCCTTTCAGGAATGCCAAATCTAGGGATGATTTCTTTGACAAGTACTTTTGCCACCATGGCTGCATCTGGATTTTTTGTTGGAAAGCCTTCCACCCATCTGGAAAACATATCTACAATGACAAGACAATACTTCTTATTTTCACA
Organism: Protopterus annectens; assembly: GCF_019279795.1. Taxonomy (NCBI): domain Eukaryota; kingdom Metazoa; phylum Chordata; order Ceratodontiformes; family Protopteridae; genus Protopterus; species Protopterus annectens. The sequence continues at coordinate 1,051,329,304 of NC_056731.1, read as the reverse complement.
TTTGTTCAATTCTATGAAATCCATACAGATAGTGTGAAACGGATATGGTGGTGTAGGGAAACTCCCTTGCTTGGGCTTTAACGCCCCTTGTGCATGATGCTTGTTACAAATTTGGCACATCAAACAAATTTTTTTAGAGTAGTTTGTAAATCCGTACGTTGTGAACACCTGGTTCACCAGCTGTACCATCCCCCCTGTTGAGACATGGCACTGCCCATGGCTCAATAAAGCTGCATATCTAAACAAATTAGATGGTAGTATTGGTTTCCCTTCTTTAGAGATGTACAGCCCCTTTTCGAGAATTGCTTCTCATTTTACCCATCTTTGTTTTTCAGCTTGCGTAGTGAGTGTCTGCATTGTTTTTAACATTTCTAAGTCTAAAATCTCAGAGGGTTGTAATTCCTCATTTAAAAGAAATAATTCTGTAGCTGCTTGTTTTGCAGCTGTATCAGCTTTTGCATTACCTTTTGAAATCCTATCTTGTTGCTTGGTGTGAACTGTGCATTTACAAATAGCTACTTTCTCAGGTAACTGAATAGATTCTAAAAGATCTAGAATAAACTGTGCATGATTTATAGGTTTGCCAGTAGATGTTATCATTCCTCGGTTTTTCCACTGTTGCGCAAAAACATGTACAGTAGAAAAAGCGTACTGGCTGTCAGTAAAAATGTTTACACATTTACCCTTTGCTAAGGTACATGCCCATGTCAAGGCAATTAATTCTGCTGCCTGTGCAAATAAGTTGTGTGGTAAAGATTTTGCTTCTATAATCTCAGTGTCAGAAACGACTGCATATCCCACTAGGTTCTGTCCTGCAGGACCCCTTTTGCATGAACCATCCACGTAGTATATCACCTCAGCATCATCCAAGGGGACATCCGTGAGATCTTTTCTAGATGGTGTCTTTTGCTCAATTACCTGCAGGCAGCAGTGCGGTGTGCCATCTGCAGGGGTCGGGAGCAGAGTAAAAGGGTTCAAAGTCATGCATCGCTCAGTTGTCATGTGAGGTTGGCTCAACAATATAGTCATACAGGAAAGATGCCTAGCAGGGGAAAGATATGCTACCTTCTCTTGCAGTAAAATAATTGTGACTGCATGAGGCACTCTCAAAGTGAGAGGGTGGAATAAAACTATTGAGGTCAAAGCCTGCACTGCCATTGCAGCTACAACTACGGCTTGTACACAGTGGGGTAAGGACAATGTCACTGGGTCTAGTTGTGATGAATAGTAAGCAATGGGGCGTTGCTTGTTCCCATGCTGTTGTGTTAATACTGATGTCATATAACCTTGCTTACAATCTACAGTTTGGAAAAAAAGTTTATGGTAGTTTGGTAATCCTAGAACTAATGAAGACGCTATTAACTGTTTCAGTCTGCAGAAAGCAGATACTGCTTCTGGTGTCCATTGTAACAAATTCTGTGCTGCCATAGGCTTCTTATATATGAGGTCAGTCAGAGGTGGAGATTCCAAAGCATAGTTTGGAATCCAGCTCCGGCAAAAATTAGTTGTACCCAGGAAGGACATAATTTCCTTCTTGGTAGTGGGTTTTGGTGCTTGTAATATTGCTACTTTTCTGTCCTCATCTAGTGTTCTACCTTCTTTGGATATTACATATCCTAGGTATTTGACTTGTTTTTTCCAAAGCTGCAGTTTATTTTTGTTTACCTTATGTCCTTCAGCGGCTAAGAATCGTAATAGCGCTATGGTATCTTCTCTACAATCTTGCTGGGTGGGGGCCGCCAGCAAGATGTTGTCAACATAAAGTAAAATCTGACTGCCTCTTGGTGGGGTGAATCCCGCCAAGTTGCTTGCCATTTCTTGTCAGAATATTGTTGGACTTTCACAATATCCCTGTGGTAGTCGTGTATATGTATACCTTTTCCCCTGAAATGTGAATGCAAACCAATACTGGCTGTCAGGGTGTATCAGTATCAGAAATAATGCATTGCTAATGTCTACCACAGAAAAATACTTCTGTTGAGGTTTTAAATCATTCTACAGGGTGTGTGGGTCTGGCACCATAGGTGCCCTTGGTATTACTGCATCATTTACAGCTTGTAAATCTTGGACCATACGCCATTTTCCATTTGCTTTTTTAACAGGAAATAAAGGTGTGTTACATGGTGAATCAGGAGATTGTACTAGTATACCTCCTTTAAGTAAGGCTGCTATAATAGGCTTTATCCCTGCCTCTGCATCTTTTCTTAAGGGATACTGTTTTTTCTGTGGTCTGAATGCTGACTTTGGCATGATAGTTACTGGTCCCACTGTACGAATAAGTCCTACTTCTGACTTCCCTGTTGACCAGAGAGTTTCTGGTATATTCTGTAAGGCATTCTCTTCCTCCTTTAATAGGAGTGCTAATCAGCTGTCCTTGCTAGACTGCAAGTGCACGGCTGGGTGGGTCTGAGTTATCCAATTCAACTTCTGTATTTGTATTCCCTGTTCTGACAGTTCTAATTCTGTCTGTTTCTCCCATCTTGTGACATTTTCTCCTAGGTCTGCGCATTCTATGTTTTTGTTCTTGGTTAAGCTAACATGTGGTAATCGATTAGATTTATAAAGTGTAAAGAACTCCTGGGGCAATGAACAGCTGGCTACACTGTTCCCTTCTGTGTCCCAGTACAGGTTACATAATATCAATCTGTTTGCATGATTTTTAAACAATTCTTGCTCATATTCCTTATCAGGTCCTGGTGTGTTACAATAATACAGGGTACAGTGCAACAGGTTTGCTTATCAATGTCAAGGGAGGGGAACTTGCTGATGGCTACATTCATTAATTCTTCGGTCACAGTCCCTGGACCAGTCGTAACCAAGTCCTGGTTGTACCAATAAAACACTTCATCCTCTGATTGCACTGCAAAGGTATCAGTTTGTCGCTGTGCTTCCATACCCTGCATGTTTGGGATTACTGCTATACCAAATAGTTGCATGAGGTCTCTGCCCAAGAGTTTTACTGGGCATTTTGCAGAAACAACAATTTTGCTTTGCTGAGTCAATCCTAAAACTGGATCAGTTATTTCAATATTATGGGAGAGGGGCTCCCATTAGCTGCTTTTACCAGTATGTAATCAGGTGACTCCGTGTTTTCTGGCAGTTTGGAGGGATGTATCAGGGTTCATGATGCCCCTGAGTCACACAAGAATTTGACTTCCCTCCCTTCTACCAAGAGTGTAACTTCTGGTTTCATGTCTGCTAAATAGAGCTCCAAGCTCAATAAAGCTAGGTCTAATATTTCATTTTCTTCACTGTCACTAACTTCTTGCATTTCCTCTATCTCTTCTGTCACATCCTCTACTCCCTCTATCACATTCTCATTTGTCCTTTCTTTGCTATCCCCTTCTAGTGATTCCTGACTACCATATAGTCAGTCCTCACCTCCTTGTCTTCTGTGGTTGTCTTCTTATTTTTCCTGCAATCCCTTGCCAAATGTCCCTTTTTACCGAATTTGAAACATTCACCCCTTTTCTTTCACCCTTCAAAGTCCTCTGATTGCTGATCAGATTGTTTGTTTCACTGTGCATTTTTCTTGCCCTTTTTCCCGGACTGTACTACATAGACTTCTGCTCCATCTTCTACAGAAAATACTTGAGCTTTCTTTTTCTTTTTGCTATTAAAATGTCTTTTGGCATGCCTAGCATATTCAAGTAATGACTGTAACCTGCTTGTATGATGGTCTACCATGTGTTTTGTAATAAAACTGCTTATAGGTGCAATACTGCCCTTTAAAATGCATTCTTTAACTGCTGTTCATATGGGGAATCTTGTGTTTGGTCTTCAGGAACCTGCATTCCACAGAGGTTATTAAAACATTCTAATAGTCTGGCATAATACCGGTCAATAGTTTCACCTTCTTGTTGGATGCATTGATTAATGCAAGTCCAGTCTGCCCTAGGCTTCCATTTTTCAGAGATGTGGTCTGTAAGACCTTTTTACTCTGTTGTCTAATTCTGCGCTGCTATGTGGGAGGGGTCTTTGTGCAGCATCACAGGGATTCCAGTTGCCACTAATCAGGTGCCAATCTAGCCCCACAATTTGCCTAACTACTTTTTCTACCTCTTCTCCATTTAGGTTATAACTCATCCTCATTCCTTGTAAATCTTCTGAGAATTTTCTAAAATTAGCTTTTGGATGAGGAATTCCCTCAGTGGCTTTCCGGATATCTTCTGGAGTCCAAGGTCTATTCACTAAAATAGTTGGGTCCTGATTGTCCTGACATGCCTGAGGGTTGGGTACTTCTATAAGTGGGCATATTTCTTCTTCACTCATAGATCGTGAATTTTTAACCATTTGATATAACTCAATGCCTTCATTTGAATTATTTGCCTTTGTTCGAGACCTGGTCCCGATGGGATCTCTAATATACGGTTTTACTTTTATAATGTCTCTATTTTCAATGACAACAGGATATCGTGGTGGTGGACTAACCTGTTCACTTGCTTCATATTCTGGTAAGGGAGGCAGAGGGGCCAATGCTATTACTAAGTTATTGTCCTCCTTATCTAAAAACATTGTTTTTGAATTGTTGTTCTTTTGTTCCCTACGGTTTACTTCCTCAATCCACCTGTGTGCCTGAGGAATTCCTAATTTACGTTGTTTTTTTACCCAACCTTTGGAATCAGTTTTGAGCTGTTTGACAAGTTTGATAAGCGAGGATTTTTCTAATTTTCCATCTAATTCATATTTATTAACCCATTTTGAATAATATTTGATATTGTCGGTGCACTGGAACTGCATGTATTTTGCATCTTCTGTTAACGGCGGATTTTGGGGTCTTTATGTGCAATTATTACCCATTTTGTTCTACCCTTTTGATCGTTACATAACTTCTCTTATTTTTAACGTGGTACCATAGATTTTGTTATAGTCTCTTCTGAATGACTGCCTACTTATTCTGTTTCTCCTGATCTATGACAAGACAGTAATCTTTTCTGTCACTGACTTGTAAAATACAGTCTTGACAAAAACAATACAAATCTAGTTCCTGATCTAAAACAGAAAACAGAGAAAAGTAGATTCACCTTACCTGAGCCTACGTGATTGATCACCTGATTCGCGGAGACCTGTCCTTCAGTCATAGATCAGAAAGTGGCTGGCCTCTTTTGTATGACAATTCAGTCGGAGGGCTTTTCAAATAAGAAGAACCGATTTGTTTTCTTCCCCGTACGGTTTCAACCAACTGGCCCATCTGATACGAGGTGAAGAGAGGGCTCCAGCTCGAAGGACCAATCTGTCAAAGGAAAAAACTTCAAAGACCAATTCACGTAAGGTTCAAGTATGGCACCCTTTATTACTTGCAGCAAGGAGACAAAGCATGCAGATACAGGATTTGTCTGAATTACTAGTGAGTAGTATGCTACTTTTATAGAGTTCTTTCCATGTTACACCGTAATGTTGCTTCTATTGCTGATGTAGTTAGACACAGCTTTCTGTATTGGTCTACAGAAAATGTTACTTAGATTTCCTGCTGACATGTTCAGATCTAAAACTCACTATGTGTTACATAGAAAATGTTACTTAGATTTCCTGCTGACATGACTGTATTATTGTTGATTTACAAAAACATTTGAGAAAAACAGCCTGGCCTTGGGGCTTATTTTTAGCCCACCATAATCTTTCAATTCTTCAATTGTGCAGTTCTAATATATATATGTGTTACATTTTGCCTAGATTCAAGGTACATTTCTAGCTTAGGTGCAAGTAATGCTGACTACAGTTTATACTTTCAAGCAGCCTTTGTTTTCATTATCAATAGCTTCAGCGCTGTGTACTTTCTCATGGCATAAGCAGAAAATCAATAACTCTTTGTTAAGTCTCATGACACTAGTGGAAATGAAACACTTATTATTATTTAGCAGGAATCAAATGCTTCTTGTTAATTTCCATGGCATAAGCAGATCATAGCTGCACATATTTTCATGACATAAACAGGACTGGAATGTCTCTAGTAGCTGTGCAGATTAATGCAGTGTGAACAGAATAAATGTATTAACCCTTTTAACTAATACATATTTTTCTAACAATATGTATATATATATATATATATATATATATATATATATATATATATATATATATATATATACACACACACACACTCACACACACACACACACACACACACACACACACACACACACACACACACACACACACACATACATCCAGAATCCATCCGTTTGTCCAGCATCAAATAACATTCAACACAACTATATTCCTAGTCGGTCATTACATTCCATTGACCGAAAATTCCTGTCTGCCCACAAATCTATCAAAACTGCTGGGCCTTGCCTGTACTTACACCATGTTGCTAAGACTTGGAACTACTTATCTGTATCCATCAGGTCAATACCCTCCCTCCCATCCTTCTAAATTATTCTGAATGACTTCCTAGCCAAAATATAGCTGTTCTTGCTCAACATCAGGATAAACTGTATCTCTTAACTGGAACAAATACGTATTCATATCTTATATCTCCTTACTCTCTTATTTCTTTACTCGCTTCCTTACTTCAGTCAATTTCTCTCCCTTGATTTCTCTTTAATTGCAACATAATCCTTCAGTCCTCTCACTTTGTGTTACATTTCCTGTTTGTATTATACTAATGTACCTTTATTATGTCTATAAACTGGCTACAATTTGTCTAACTGTGAAATCATTGTCATATAACTTGCATCTGTTATTAGCCAGTATTTTCATATTATATCTAATTTGATATAATTATTTAAATGTAGCTGTCTTTTGTATTATTCTTAAAGACTGTAAAATTATTGTTCTTAAAATGTTTTGCAATACTTCAGAGGTTTTTCTTCCTGGGACTCTGCTGAAAAATTACTCCTACCCAGTCACACTTTTTGAGTGATCAAATGTCAATAAATTAATAAATAAAGGTAATCTTCATGAATGTGCTTGTTCAGTGAAATATGACACCTATTCTGATCCTGGGTATCTGTAAGAAGTAGTAAGTTGGACTTAGAAAAATCTCAAAATACTCTTTGGTCTGTATGGGTGTGGAAGCTTTTACTAGCTAGATGATTAAATTTTGCCACAAAGATAGAAATAAGTATAATGGAATACATGGAATACGTTGGGGGAGCAGTTTGTTTATCAGGAAAACTAACACCTCTCCTAGGAGCAGGGACAGTTTGTGCTGGCAAAATGGTAGTCAAAGAATCTCTGGCCACAAGTATTGGTGGTTGTACATGTTTTCCAGTTGATATCAGGAGATGGGGGTACATAAAATCTTCCATAAAAATGGTATTAGTCTTGATAGGTAGTTATTTGATTTGATTTAAGTAATCAGTATGTTCTGTAAGAAACTTGGAAGGGAACCCATAGTTAGTAATGATGTGACAGGTGGTTTTATTGAGATACATTAGGATTTGTAAAAGTTACATGTTATATGTTATATCATACAAAATTTGCCATGAGACAATGAAGTGTCTAATAAATATAGATATTCCCTCTTAGTTTCTAGTTGCCCTGGGCATATGGTTGGTGCAATACCATAATACAGAGGGAGTGATATTGTTCTGAAACCTAGCCTCAATAATTATACAAATATAGATGTTTTCAAGGGTGGTAAGCCTGAAGTTCAGACATTTTGCTGGTTAAGCTCTAAACATTGAGCAGATCAGCCTTGATATTCTTTAAATTTTAATCTGGTATATAGTTATAGTATGTGAAAGCCTGAAGCTGAGAGGTGCAGGACATCACTGATGACATTTGGTTCTACATAGACACACAGTATATCCCAGTAGAATGATGCCAGCTAACATGCCAATTATTTTAGCTTTTAATTTAGGCATTATTCTTGCAGAGAGAAGATAATTATTTAACACTAGAGGTTTACCTTGCATCTCAGGGCACACCCTTAGGGTAGACAAGCAAGGGTCATGCAAACATAATCACATTTATTAAGTACACGTCACATGGTCTACAACACGGGTGTAATCATATTTGGACAGTGAATCATCCTGAGGGCCACTGTAATGTCTGATATGGTATTACCAGACACAAACGGGTCTATATTATATAAGCAAACGCAATGAATTGCGACTGCTATATAATCGACCCACAATCCCCGAAAACTCAAAATGTAGAACACACAGATCAGCAATTTTTTTACCAGGGAAAAAAAATCAGTGATCCGGAAAAAAACAAATCAAAACACAAAATAAAAAAAAAAAATAAAGAGCCTGCAGAAGAAAAGTAGGTAGTCTGGGGAAAAGGGAGCAGCCACCCAGGTGCAATCCATAGATTCCATTCAGTCAGCAGGGTATTCATTTCTCTACTGGCATTTCTGAATGCTGGTACAGAAATACTGCATTTTGGTTCAGGACAGAACTGAAGCACTTGTGTCAGCACTTCATGTATGGTAGCATGTAAGAAACTGCAGAAGACTTATTTTATTTTATTTTTTTTATTTTGTTCCTTGAGTTGAGAAGAGTAACATCTACATCAGAAATGGCACTTCTTAGGAGACAGGTTACGAACTCCAGCTCAGACCTTTTTTTTCCTTAACCTAGAGTTCAGAGGCACAAATTTGGGGACTGATTCAGTTTACTAGCTAATGGAGGTGTAAGGGATTAAAAATAAAAAAAAAAAAATGTGGTTTCATGATAAGTGCCTGAAATATTAATGGCAGAGTTAGTTAGGTATCAGATCTAAGATTTAAGGATTGTGTGGTGATTGTTAATAGAAGAGACTGAGACAGAAATAAATGCCATTAGTGGTAATGATAGAGCTTAGTTTGTAATAGTTTGGTATGTAAGGCTTAGTATCAAAACTATGCAACAGATTAAGGTAATAACCAGTTAAAATGATGAGGCAGCTAATGCTTATTGTAAGCAATTTAGCAAAAAATGGTGCTATATATAAAAATAATAGCTTGAGGACAGAGAACTAACCACAAAAAATTAAGATTTAAACATGTTTTCATAACAAGGAAACTGAAAGCAAAAACAGTCTGCTAATAGTCAAGGCAGTAAGCGATTGTCTAACATTAACAGCAGTTTGATAGTAAGAACAGTGTATGAATAAAGCATTGTACTAGAAAAAAAACAGTGCAAACAACCAGTGAAGAACAGTTAAGCAACAGATAATCTAGTAAAACCAGAAAATAGTGCAAAAATAGTATGTAGTAAGGTGTAGTAAAATTGCGAAAGATAATACATCAAATGTTAACGTTGCAAAAACAAATTTGTTAAACCAGAATGGTTCAGCTCAATGCCAGAGAACAGACCTTAGTAATCCATCCTATTTATCCATCATCCAGATGTTTCTACTTATGCCACCTGTTATTAAGCTACCCAGCCTCTTACCCTCAAGTTCTGCACTCAGCCTTTCCCTCGTCTTACTTTTTCAACCATCATTTCACAATACTTTCCTCTCTTTAAGTCATAACAATTGCTTTATATAATTAAAATGTTTAGCTCCAAGCATTACTCCCCATATTAATTCAGCCAACTTTACAATTAACATCATGTTTCTTTCCAAATCATTCTTGTTCAGTTCTACCAGTCCTTTCTGCTTTCTCATCTTCTTGCTCCAGATAAGTAATTTCACAGCCAGCACACCTCGTCTCTTAACTGAATGCATCATAGTGTCTCACTGCACAGCCTGAATGCCTGACCTATCTTCATACCTTCTGCAGACCATTTAACCACTGATGCACCTTATGTTTCCTTATCCATCAAACACTGCACATCCTGCATCCTCCAATTCTCTTTCTATTCCTGCAGTCTTATCCTATAATTCTCTTTCCCCATTCTACCACCCTAAACATGTACCTACTTGATACCCTCTGCCCTTCCATCACCAATAAATGAGACCAGTGCATGTATCACTAAATAAATGTGCAGCATGGCAGTCATCTTCACAGTTCACACATTACTTGATAATGACAAGTTTCTACTCCCTTTAGTTTCCCAAGCTTGTACCACTACTCTTGAAATGTTACCCAACTTAACTAATGCCAGTCTTGAAAACACATTTAGCTACAGAGGTTTGTCATCTGCAGTTACACATGGAAGCACCTACCGTTCCCTGATAGGCTTAGTTGCCAATACCACCATTGTCTTTAAGGAATAAAAATACAGGTCTGACTCTCTGCCATATCCTTTAAAAACCTGCACTAAACATTTTGCCACCTCCTTATATCAGTCAATATTACCATGCAGTCACCGTGTTATTGATGGAAGCTGCATCTGTCATTGCAACACACTAATGCTTTATTCATACTACTGGCCAATTCCTCAATCACCTTTATAAATATCACTGCTAAACCTGAACAGCTTTATCTAGTTTACTGGCCCATTTGTACTGTATTGGATTATCTGTCATTAATTGCTAGCCTTAATTCTTTACCCTCTTATACAGACGATACTACCTCTGTACACAAGTACCTAAATTCTTTTGATGTAACAAGTAAGCAGCACACCATTTATACAGTTCAGAGCTTGCTAGGCTCTTAATGCTGTTTTTATTGCAGTGAGCCTAGCCTATTCATTTAGAAACCCATGTCAACACTATACCCTGATCTGTAAACATCATGGCAAAGTGCAGCTCCATTGATGAGCTTTCGTTAAAGCAACCTCTCTTCTTTTTTCTAATTGCCCTGTCTCCCTCTTTATGTTCACTCCTAATACCTTAGCAAACACTTCCATCTGTATTAATAAATGAGTAGTACAACCACCAACAAACCCTCTTTTCCTACTCTACTGAATCTTGCAAGGAGGCCAATAAATGCTTTTGTGGGCAATCTGGGCCCATGTTTATCTCTTATATGCTGCTTCCCCCCATCCCTCCAATGATGTCACATTTAAAGCGGTGAAATACTAAAAACCCTGGATGTATTAGATTCACCACAAGTAGGCAAAAATGAGAATCTACCCTTACTGGCATGGGCAGTGGAGGGGGAGCCTAGGCTCACTGTAATGACACGGCATTGTGAACCTGACAGTCAGTGTGCTGCATAAATGATTTACTGCTTACATGGGAAGTTGCACTTGTGCATAAATAGGCATGTGTCTCCAGCTAACTCAATAACCTTACAGCTCTGGACATGGGTTGGGATCATACCTCTCAACCTCTTAGAGCAAGGAGTCTGGACAAAGCATAATTAATGGGGGGGACAAAGGCCTCAAAATAGTGACACTTTTTAAATATTGCTGTTACAAACTTAGAAAGTTGATGGAATAACAACATTTGCATTCACGTGAATTTTCTGAAGGACATGAAGTCTGAAACTCAATTGTCTGCCATTATTTTCTGACTTAAGTCCTCAATGATTTTCCAGTGTTTTGCCAGAAAACCACAATTTTATAAGAAATATACAAAAAATATGAGGCAAAAATCTGGACATTCTGTGAAAATCTGGACAGTTGAGAGGTATGGTTGGGATGAGCACAGGGTACATTAAGACAGGTCCATATGACCTAGTGAATGTGGAGAGAAAATAGTGGCACCTGAAGGTCAGCTATGGAGGAAAAAAGAATCTTGCCAGACAGGTCTTTGAAAGAAATGTGGTATCAGTGTACTGGAAATGGCATGATAATGCCAGTGTTATCGAAGACACATGTTAAAAGGAAACTGATGTGGAATAAGGTGAAGTCCCAAGACTGGAAAGACTCTCTTATCAGCCACAACAAAAAGTTGAGATCCCTCATTGAATCCTCTAAAGCCAGCTATAAAAACAGAATTGCAGCAGATAGTAAAGACAACCACAAGGCCTTCTATAGTTATGTAAAGAATCTCCATGGTAATACCCAGATTTGCTCTAAGCTACTGCACAATGGTACCTCCTAAACCAAGCCAACAGATATTGCCAGTATACTGGCTGACAGATTCAGTGCCAACTTTACCCCTCTCACCCCCCCCAAAGGACCAATCACAATATCAGTAGATTACCAGGCACCCAGTATTACTACTGCAGCGGTTACAAGAGCACTGTCCAAGGCCAAAAATACAGCTTCTATGGGACCTGACAATATACCTGGCTGTGTTCTACATGAACTACAGAGTGAACTGTCACCTCACCTTCGTGCCCTGTTCAATCATAACCTCACCTCAGGCTTTGTCCCTACCAAATGGTGCATTGTGACAGTCATCCCTCTCCACAAAGGAGGAGTGACTACAGACGCCAGGAACTATCGCCCCATTAGCCTGATGAGTCTGATATGCAAAGCTATGGAACACATAATCATGGATCTAATAAACAAGGATATAGGGAATCTCAAAACTCTGCATCCCACACAGTTTGTTTTTTGTGAAGGGTAGATCATGCCTGCTCAACTTGGTTGACTTCTTTGAGTCAGTCACCAGAGCTGTGGATGAAGGCAAAGTGGTTCATACAGCCTATCTTGATCTGGCCAAGGCTATTGATACCATTCCCCACTCAGGAATTATAAAAAAAACTCACTAAGCTTGGCATCAACCCCTATATCACTAGGTGGGTTGCAAACTGGTGCATAAATAGAACCCACAGTGTGAAAGTACCTGATTCCAAGTCAGATTGCCAACTAGTCACACGTGGAGTCCCACAGGGTTCGGTCCTGGGTCCTCTCCTGTTTGGTATCTACTTGTCCAAAGTCCAGGCCAACACGAAGAGACTCTAGCTGACAAAGTTCACAGACAATTGCAAGTTGGGAGCTATTATTAACTCCCCAAGTGATGTTGACATCCTACAGAAAGGCCTCAATGACACCAATGACTAGTGTCAGAACCATGGCCTTAATCTCAATGCCAAAAAATATGTTGTCATCCCCTTTGGGAAAAAAATGGTTCCTATGAATTACCACATAGTTCATTGAACACAGAAGGCATTATAAGAGATCTGGGAACACAGGTTGATAGCAACCTCTCTTTTGATCACCACATTGCCATTGTGGTCAGAAAGTCCTTCTATGCGGCACATCTCATTACTAAGGCTTTTGCATCCAGGAAGAAAGAGGTCATTGTCTCTCTCTACTCTTCCTTCATTAGGCCAATTATCAAGTACAATGCCCCATTTGGCATGTACCTCACTAGATACCTGCAACAACTGGAGAGGCCACAAAAGTACCTCACAAAGAGGATCTTAGGCCTTAAACGCTTGACTCAAAAAACTCCAACTATTCTCTGTATCATATTGCCTACTTACAGGTGATCTCTGCTTGACTTACAAAGCCATGTCTGACCCAGCTCTGTTAGAAATGCTACATCTAAAGAAATCTCAATCCCACTGCACCACACACTCCAGAGACCTCAACCTCATTACCGCAATTAACAGAACATGCTGGAGGGACAGGTTCATAACCCAGGGACTGCCCACGCTATGGAATACACTTTCTATACATATCAAACAGAGCACCTCACAGGCCCTCTTCAAGAGAAATCTTGATGAGTGGATGGGAAATATAAATTTCACTCCGGGGATAACTCCAGTTGCTCTTCTCGAAAGAGGCACTTGGAACTAAGATTGGGTGGCACTATGCCAGGGTAATCCTATGGCTAGGCTTGTAAAGGCCCCAGGAACATTATACTTTTACACACCTATGAACCTATGTATATGTCTGTTCGCGAATAAATAGCTTCATGCCAGTATGGTTTGATAATACCTTAGCCAGTATTCTTGCACTCCAGTCACGAGGCAGAACTGGGCATCACCTACAAATCACTCTGAGGAAACATGTCTGATGGGGCTCCATTCAACAGCAAATTTTATATACTTTAATTACATCAGAGAAATCACAGGGTGAAATAGGGGAAGACTCTTATAGTTGTCCTCCATAAAAATGAATAATTTAATGTTAAGGAAGCCTGCAAAATATAGACAATCACTGCCTCACTCTATAAGTTACTGATGGATGACATGCTGTGTTCTTAGAATAAGTAAATCAGGTTACAAATATGCAAATAATAAATGAATCTTAAATAATTCAGACATACACCTTAATTAAATTAATAACCCTATCAAATATGGAAATATGTCTGGAATGATACTGAGACATTTGAGGTGTACTCAAATTGCAAAATAAACACAGACTAAAAAAAGAGATAGAAAAAGTAGCTTTAAGCAACACAGGTAAAAGTTATGAAGGATAGCAAGTATGGTGATATTTGTTCAATATTTAACTTCTTGTCCCAGGATGACCTGGTTCAGTGTGATGAAAGTGTCCCTGCACTATAGAAGAATGTAGGCTTATTTGGGGACTGATGCGAGCACATATCCACAAGTACATAAATCGATAAGAATTCCAACAACAGGAATACTAGGATTAATGCATGTAACCTCATACTATGTAGATATTTGGTTGCAGAATAAATCATTCAAGGACATCACAGAAATTACTATTTTTTTTAAATAAACTGATTAAGGATAAAAGTCAAAATAAACCCAGGAAGTGCAGGAGAAAGTTAATTACCGCAGTTTGTTTTCCAGTGAGGATCCAACATAAATAATGGCTCTGAAGACATGATTCAACCTGATACACAACAAAATATAACATCTGTCACCAAAATGAAGGTGTCAGACAAAGAAGAAAGATGAATCTATGAAGATGGAAGTGGATATAAGATACATTACTGACCAGTTTAGTGTATTATCCTATTGCTAGCTGAGCAGTGTCATTTATTAAAACTATATTTTTCCAGTGAATGAGAAGAAAAGATGCAGACAAAGTGAATAGAGCAGAGTCTAATTTAGGAAATGTGAATATTGTATTGGAGTTCATAATACATGAATTTGAAAGGCAAAATGTGTTCTGGTTGTTTTGCAAGACATGCTTTAAACAAGTAAGTTTTATTGTTCAAACTCTTGTCATTTAGAAGGTACATTTGGAATTTGGGATATGATTTTGCTAAGTGATTTGGAAAGAAGGTGATGGAGGAAGATGTGGAACAAAGGTTGTTTCTATATCTCCAGACGGGAAAAGATGTATGTTATATGGTAAGGTATAACAGGACTTAAAAAGTAACTTTTAAACATGGAAGATTATGAAAAGCATAACGCAAAAGCTGGAGCTGATGTGCTATGGCTGTGGAGATGGGAGTCCTGTGGTGCATTCACAATATAGGGATTAATACACCATAAGACGAATATGTTGTCACACAAAGGAACTTACATGGTAATATTCAACACACGGAGGAAAAATGGGTGCAGATACAGGTTAAAAGGTATGCTTCACTCTGGTGAAGAATAAGGGAAAACAGTTGAAGGAGAATTAGAACAAAGTTGAGCCAGATAGTGGGGTTTTGAAACAGGAAGGGGTAAAGCTTCAGGATGAAGGAAAGATGGAGATACAGATTTAGAATTAATGGGGGAAACTGTTTTGCCTTAATCTGTAACTCCATTCTCCAGGTTTAGTCACTTTAAATCATAGCACTATAACCATATTCATTTCCTTTCATTATTTCAGTAATTGGAGAATAAGCATATCAGTGCCAGAGTTCAAGAACAAATAGCACATTCACAACTGTTTTCAGTACAGAGGCAGCAAACTCATGTCATGCCGCATGAAAGTTCTGGAGAGGGTGATTGATAAATATAAAGAGAAGAAGAAAGATGGGAGATGAGCAACACAAATTCAGATTAGGGGGCAGCACAACTGACCCAGTGTTTGCAGTGGGACAGGCACTTGAGAAAAAGCTAGAAATACCTTCTGCAGAACAATTTGCTCACACCTACACAGCATGGCTATCCCCCTAAACATAGCACTACAACTGCCCTTATATCCTTCATTAATACTATTTCTCTAGCCAGAGACAACAATAAGCTGGTTTCCTGCTTATTCCTTGACTTATCAAAAGCCTTTGATACAGTCTCTCACCCTCTTCTGCTGACCAAATTGGCTAACCTTAACTTTTCTGCCTCTACTATCACCTAGTTCTCCAGCTATCTCGCTGACCATCTGCAATCAGTGAGATGGCTCTCGGCTCTCTCCCCTCCTCGTCCTGTCAAAATGGTCATCTCCTAAGGATCAGTCCTTGACCCACTACTATTCAATATATTCACTAATCTACTCTACATCTCCTGTCCACAGTCATCCCTTGTCCAATACGCAGATTACTCCACCATCACAGATACTCCCTCTGACCTTAACTCTGCAACTCAAGCATCTTTTAACTCAGTTGAATCCTGGCTCTGTGACATCCAGCTAATTCTTAAACTAAACAGACAAAGCTCTTGCTATTTTTCCCAAAGAACTTCACCCACCTTAAATCTACATTTTCTACTGTCCCTCAATAGCATCCCCATCAATAGATGATCAACTCAAGTTTGACCTACATGTAAACAACTGGATCAAAAAGACACATCAAAAACTTGACCTTCTTTATTGAAATAAAAAGTTTATAACTAACAAAGCAAAAATAACCCTCTCTCATGCATACCTACTACCTAGCCTTCTATATAGCTGCCAAATTCTTACCAATCTTAACTGCACACTACTAACCAAACTAGAGTCTACCTACAACAAAGTTGCCAGATTCACTGCTCACCAAACTTATAAATCATATCACTGTCTTTCATTAAGATACTTAAGCTAGTTGGAATTACCTCACCAGCTTCTACTCTCTCAACTACAAATAGTTCACTCTATACTATACCTGAAATCCTTCTGCCCTAGCCTAGCTCCCCTCATCTCTCAATATTCCGCCACAAGGTCCCTACATAGCTCTGACCTTAATCTACTACAAATATACAAACCTAACACTAAAATTGGCTGCAACCTCTACTGTTACAATCCTACAATATCATGGAACAAATTACTACTAGAAATCAGGTCCCTCAAACATCCAAATCAATTCAAGACTGCCACTAGCGAATACCTGCAAACCCACTGGTCCTACCACTGCACTCACCCCCCCCCCCAATCTGTAATTCATATGCAATCACAAAAAATGTCAAATCTTTTTAGCTCATAGCCTCTTCAAAGTATCATCGTCTCCATCTCTTATTTCCATTTTTAATGTGATATAACTCGTGAAATAACTACATACACTATGAACTTTTTTCACTGTTTATTGAAAATGTTTGTATTGAATACTTTCTCTTACCTCTGCTTAGTATTTTTTTTTTCTGATAAAATATATTTCATTGTATGTGTACATTGTAACCTGCTGACACTTTTAACACTAAAATTGTAAAACTGTGAATCTTTTCTCCCTGGGCCCCGCTGAAAAAGGGCTACTTAGCTCAGTCAGACTAACCCGGCCAACAAATGTAAAATAAAAATAAATAAATAAATGATTCTGAGTACAGATAAGACAGTTGTAATGGCAGCAAATGTGGGTAATCAGAAGCTGAGAACAGACATAGAAGAGAAAATAGTGGAACAGGTTAACAGCTTTAAGTATCTGGCAGGGGTGATTGAGTGAAGTCTGAATGAGGAAGTCAAAGCTAAAGAATTAGAGGGTCTGCAGACAACTGGCACAGTCAGGTATAGTGTGTGATATAAGAATGCCAAAGAAGCTGAAATGTAAGGTGTACAAAACAGTGATACAGTCAGTACTACTGTATGGTACAGAAACCTGGGCAGTAAAAGCAGAGCAGCTGAGGAAAATATAGGTGATGGCAATGAAGTCTGAGATGGGTAGTAGGGTGCACTCTGTGGGGTAGATGAAGAAATGAGGACATAACAGCAGAAGCCAAAGTATCTCCATCTGCGAAAAAGGTAAAAAAAAAAAACAGATTATGGTGTTTTGGGCAGATGTGCCGAAAAGCACAAGATGATTCAGTGAAGCAGATTTTGGACAGACAAGAAGAAGGCAGGAGGAAATGAGGGCATCCAGCAAAGAGTTGGATGGATTGTTTGATAGAAGACCTGGGACGTTCAGGTATGAGTGGCAAAGAAGATAGGAGAGTGGCACTGAAGAGAGAGAGATGGACATAGTTGATACAGCACCCTGACTCCATGTAGAAAATGTAAACAAAGGGAATTGGTGATGATGATTTCAGTAAATCAGTTATAAATATAGGCTAGAAGGAAAAAAACATATGCCATGTACAGTCCAAACAGCTCAGCTGAAAAAAAGCTGCATAAAAGTTTCCTTGGTGCCACAGACATCAAAATGCTAAGCAAAGGAAAGTAGCATAATAGACAAAGGGTACATCACATAGCAATAAAAATAAACATTGTAAGGCTGAATATCCAATTAATAATCATAAACAGCAACTGTAAAAATGGCACATAAGCAAATCACAATATTTTCTTCACTCTGAAACACAAAAGATGCATCCTCCTAGCCAACACTTAAAGAGTGCAACAGGAGAATTGCATGGTCATTATATAATCAGTAACCAGCTAAAGACAATGGTTGGTATTCATACTATTGATGTTTGCACTTGGGTAATAGTTATCCATTAAGAGAGCCATTATGCCTATGTGCAAATACAGTAAGCACAGTTTATTCATTAAGTAAGTGTGAAGGCATTATAATAATAACATCCACTTGCAGCAAAAGTGTAAAGTAGCTGAAGTTAATCCTTAACTATGTTTGAAGTACTCTGAGAAAAAGTTAAGACTTCATATGGTCTCATACATAGTTGGATATTGAGCACAAACGTGACTATGTGCAAGAATGCTTGAAAGAGTTAAGACAAACAGTGAACAGTGCTGATTTTATTATTAATTTTTAAAAATATAAACAAAGTTTAATATGTTTTATAAAATGGTATCCTTATGTGGACACCAGGTTGTTTGTTTTACATAATGGGAAGGGCGTGATATGTCAGATTAATAAAGGGAAGGAGTAACAGAGAGGGAAACATGTAAGGAAAACATCATGAGATTTGACCTAGAGGAGGTGAGAATTGAGGGGCACTACATTTTTGGTGGGGATAGACCCCCAATTTTTTTCAATTTTTTTAAATAATATAAGAGGGTAGTTTGGTTGGGAAGTAGGCAAGTGAATGTAGGAAAACTGATAAGGGAAAGGGAGGTGATGAAGCTCAGCCCAGAAGTATTCCCGGTCCACAGTACCTCAAACATTTCCACCACCTTATGGTGTTAAAGTAGAGTACCATGATGTTGAGGGGGCATGATCCTTAGGTGTTGCAGTGGCTGTTGTTGCCTGGGGCAGAGAGTCTTCAACTTGTTGAAGAGCATTGTAGATTGGTTGAAAGTTTCTCCACACTACAAGCTCCACCATGCCTTCAATCAAGTCCTGAAGCACATGGTCAGTATGGTTGCCATGTGCCCAGGTGCATATAGGACTGATGGCACTACTCTGACCATGTGAGGATGTCCCTGGATAGGCAGAGGGTTAATGTTTCCAGATGGGGAGGAACTTGGCTAGATTGTTTCTAAGGATTTTGGACTTGTAGAAAAATGAAAAGAAATGGGAGACAGAAAATAAAGAAGGACAAATGAAAATATGATTAAAATAAGAGAGAGAAAAATGGAGGGCGCAAAGAAAAAATGCAGACAAATTCATGCATAATGTTATTCGTCATTTCAGTCTTTATAAGTACTGCATTTTATTTTTATTTAATCTTCATTCAAGTAAAGCAAAATTTCTGGGAAACATTTATGGATACATGGGGACAATCAGTATATTGCTACCAATTGCAGAACGTAGCTGATTCAGTCAGTGATCCGGGCTGATACTACAAACCGGTATCCTACTTCTACAGCTCTACAAATGAAAAAAAAGTACTTCACTGTACCAAGCCGAGCACTACATTGTAAGTGATTGACTGGATTATTATACTTAGATCTATGCCACCCTGGATCTTCCAATTGAAGAGCAAAGCAAAAAAAAAACAGATCTACCTTTTACTGGCACACCATCCATGTGGTCAGATACATGACTCTCCCCCCTCCCTCCTGCCCCAGCCATTCAGGTCCCATTTCTGTGTCTTGCCCCCAACTCTCCTTCAACAAATTTCATTTAAAAAATCATCTTTTAAACTGTAGCAAGCAATTTGCTACAAATGCAGCAAATAACTGTTCCAGTTTATACTCTCCCTGCACAGAGCATTACAGTGCTCAGATTTTAGTAAAAAATACTTTTAAACTGTAGCAAACTTCTTGCTACATTGTAGCAACTATTTGCTAAAGATTAGACCAGACATGGAGTGCTACAGTGCTCAAATTTGACTATAAATGCAGTACTAGCTTTTGAAAGTTGGTATTGCATTAATGAGAGATAGGGATCATATGATTGCACCCGTACAACACTTTGCATCTGGGACAGTTGCCCTAGTTAAGCTACTGATCAAGTGTTGTATATTTCACATTTGCAGGCTATTAATACTAATGAAATATGCTGGTTTAATATAAGAAATGGCAATACATTTGAAATATCTGCCTGATATGGATGTTACTGCAATAGTGCACTAAAAGCACTTTACTCAGTGTATTATCTTTGTACGTAAATTACTCTTACAGTTATAGTAACAAAATCAGTTAAAAGCAAAAAACAGCACTCATTACTTAACATCTGTTTTTTAAGGGATTTTTTTTATTTATACTTACAAGCACCATCAATCAGCCTCACCAATCTCCTGTTCTGCTGAAGTATGCTCTATTTCCTCATCAGCTGCATAGAGAACACATAGCAGCATGGCTGTTTGTCTGTCTCACATTTTTGGTCCTTAATATTTCTGACATTTCTGAAATGATTACTAAGACTATTCAGCAATGCATTGTAGTTACTGTTGCATCTGCTGGATTTTGTTACTGTAATTATGAGTGTGTTTATTTCTTTAAATATTTATTTTCATTTTTGAAATATGCTTTCATTCTTCTAAGCATGGAAACTATAACACACAGAATGTCATACAGCAACAACACCCAATCCATCTATGCCAACATTTTTTCTTTAATGAAAGTTGAAATGAAATCCTTCTAATTGTTATATTTTATATGTGTACACAGCTTGCCTGTTTGGGGGAGAGGTGTTTTCTAGAATTGTATCATACCCTTCCAGTGTAGGGTATACTTTTCACTATGATTTGTCTACTTAAGTTGCAGTTTTAAGCCAATATCCTGTGAATGTTCTCTAGACAGCACAAATTTATCTTACAATCAAAGGCAGAAGCTACATGTGCATAAAATATAAGAGCTGAAGTGAAGCTTTAATATTGTTCCAGATAAACATTCTATAAGCAAATAATATTTTCTGTTGCAGATGGATGCAGTACATATAGTTCATGGCAATGTGTGCTGTGATGATTTGCAGATTAATAAGTATAAGCACATATGGGGATTGTGTATAAATGTATACAGAAGCAACACAACTGCTCATCTCTCATCAAACTATGTGTTGGTTATTCACTTGATATATTAACCCCCCAACCTCCACTCTGACTAGGGTATGGTGCTTGACGGAATTCAGCTATCTTGCATGTGCAATTAATATTGTGGAAGAAATGACTTTCTTATACAATGATCATACTAATTAATATTCCTGGCCTATAAAAACAAAATCCTTTCCTTACAAAATTTGTCTGCATGTAGTGCATGTAATAACTTAGCGAATACCCATTGCATATAAAAGTATATGACAATTCATATGTTTTTTGTGCATAAATACATGCATTAATAAACATGAAAAAATACTTTTAAGTACACTTGTGCATATTTACATCTGCATTTTGCAGACACGTACATGGATTCTTACATTTATTCTTCATTTGTATATATACATTTGTATTTATACACAAAAGTATGTCACAAGTGTCTATATCAGAACACCGAAGTTTCAAAACTTCGAGTGTTCTAATATCAACCCGTTTTCAGCGAACGCTGAAAATATCGAAGAAACAGAAAACCAATTTTTTTCCTAGGGAAATAATTTGGTTGTCCGTTTCTCTTGTTTCAGTATTTTCAGCACTGTGGTGGAAAGTTACGGGTCGGGTACAGGTAAGTGTGCGATTGTGTGGATGTGAGGGTTAGGGCAGGGTAGGTGAGTTAGGGTTAGGGTGCGGGTGAGGTGACTGTGCGATAATGACGGACCTTAGGGTCAGGGTTTGGGTTAAGGTAAGTGGATAGTTAGTGGTGTATGTATAGTTTAGTGTAGGGTTAGGTGTAAGAGTTTAGGTGTATGTGTGTGGGTTGCCATTTGGTGTACTTGTGTTGTGTGTATGTGTTTTGGAACAGCAAATTTTTTCCCTAAGAAAAAATTTGCTGTTCTGTATGTTCGATGTTTTAAATTTTCGATTAATAGGGTTCGATATTAGAACACTCGAAGTTTTGAAACTTTGGTGTTCTAATATAGACCCTGTCACCACATAAACATTCCATATGTGTATATAGCTGCATTTCTGTATACCGATATGTTTATGCTTTCTCATGGATTATAATTGCATGTGCATTCATAATTTCAGTTACATTTCTTCTAGCATATACTCTCAGTTATGCAACATTTATATAACATGTTTTAAACCTATGTTTGAATAAAATAAAAGTAAAAGTGCTTACTATAGAACTCTGGACTTCTTGCTGTCATCTAATCTATCTAGTCAGCCAGGTGGTCAGGCCCATGTTTCTGTTGATCATCACACCTGTATTACCACTGTGGCCAGAGTAGGTGATCTCTGTCAGGAATGACAAGTGCTCACTTAATTCCTGACAGGTGTCAATGTTCATCTAGTCTGACCCAAGGACAAAGGAATTGATTTTAACCAATAATAAATCTCTAAGAAAGTTTAGCATTATTTTGGTATACTTGCCAGGCCAGCTCAGAGCTCATCCTCATACCTTAGCAGGTGTTATTATTTTTAAAGTACCAGAACCAGAACAATGAATGTAAGTTTGGGGCTGTGATGCACAGTTTGGAACCATACTCTTTGGGGTGTGGTATCACTATAAGAGAAAAAAAAAAGAAAAAAAGAAAAATACCCTGAAGGGACGTTACTTTTGAAACTCATATTACCGCAAGATTAATTTAATGAAGCTGCTTTGTTGCATTCATTTTTAAAGCAATACTTTCACATCTTCTTTCCATAGTGAATGCATTTCAGTCATGAAATCATTACTTTTTAAGATGTTTCCATCTATTTCTGCATATGAGATTATCTTTTGTTATTTTCACATTAATAGTTAACCCTGTGGTGGTACAGGAATCATTTGTTTAAACATGCCATTTTCAGTATTGTATCAGTGTAAGTAATTTCCATTTGCATGACTCTTCTGCTTTACTACTTAAAATATATCACTGTGTATGACATTATAAAGTATTGAGTGATCTCAGGTAATAGGGTGTATCAGAGTATGTAGGATGGCTAGTGATTACACATCATGAACATGCAGAGACTCAATGAGATCTGACTCCATTTTCCTTTCCTTAATCATAAGGATTTTGGGGAATTACTAGGGTTGGTTTTGCATTAATATGGACAGCTGAAATGTGCTGGGGACTGTTGTAGACACTGCCACTGCAGTTTGCATACTCAAATGTACTTATATGTTGTGCGCATATGTGTATTGGTGACTTACAAGTTCATGTATTACATCTGTTCATGGAGATAAGGGTAAACAAGTCTAATTTGCATATGCTAACTGCCTTTGTAGGCTATTTTAAGTCTAGCCAATTACCCCATCTGAAAATCAAACCCTGCACATTGCATCGCTAAGGTAAACACCTTACCATTATGCCACTCTCTCACAGGGCATAAAAAGGACCCTGAACGTATGTAAATAATTTTAAGATCACCACATTAACTTGTGATCACTCAAGATAGGTAAGAAATGCTTTAGGAAATTACACACTTATTCATGTAAGAAAGCAATAATAAAAACAGTAGATATTAGTTGTAAGCATTTGGTATTGATCTTAGATAATAGTATTTACTAGGAATAATTTTCATTTTATAGTTCTAATAGTGAGATGCAAGTTATTCATGACATGAGTGATTGTTACCAATGTGAATTCATGACAGTGAACTGAAATTGTGAAGGGAATATTTGCGATAATTGCAATTTGATACAGATTTTGAGGATTATTTTTGTAGGCATTTACTGATTATGATACACAAGAAATAAGTACATACTTTGCAGTGATTGAAGTCTGGTGTATTGTATTTTCTCCAATGTATTTTTGTTTCAAGATATATGTTGCTTTACTGGGGTATTTAAGTCAGTCATCAATGAAAAATGGCAGTATAAATGCAGAAAAGTGTTAGGGGAAGGATAACAGTCTGTCAGTAATGGCATAAGATGACAGTGCAGTGTTAAGTGCTTGCAATACTATTATGAATTTGTTGATTAGTTGATTATGCTGTACAGATTACTGCAACACAACTTTACTTATCTGAATTTGACTTGCAGTACATGTATAGGAATGTGGGTGTTGACTCATTATACATGTTTTTACTTGGGTCTTTGATTTATTTGTGATGAAAGCAGGCAAACATTCATTGCTCTATTTTTTGGCTGATGACTGAATCAAAAGTTTCGGTACATAACTTTAGCATGTTGTTTTGATAAAAGAATTATGCAGCAGCAGGGTTCAATACAGAGAAAGGACTTTAGACATGAGGAGAACTGTATACTCAAGACAGCTATTAGGACACATGTTAATGGCCTTTTTGAAATGGGGGACACAAACAAGCTGAGAGGGCAAATGTGTAGACTCAAGTAGTTATGGATATAAATGCTGTTGGTGGAAGGGACCACATTTTAACACAGTGGAAGAAGAGGACCAATAACATGGTGGAATGTGTAAGATCCAAGGCAGGACAGAATACAACTGTTCTGGGTGGGGCCTTCAGCAATCATCCCTTCAACACCTTATGAGGAATACCACCTCTCCATTCATGGAAATGATTATGAGACAGATAAAATGTCACTAGAATAATTAGAGATGGTATGGACATTGGCTGTTACCCACATCTGCAGTATCAACAAACATCTGTTCAGGAAAGTTAATTTCACAACAGTATCATATCCATACGCATATTACATATATATATATATAGACATAGACATATACAAAAAATAGACATATACATAGACAAAGACATATACAAATACACATATACAGACAATAGAAGGATGAAATGCAATGATTAAATATAACAGCTGACAATTACTATTAACAGGTGAACAGTGAACTGTCCACTTTAACACATAATGGTATTAATGAAGACAGTGTGCATGATAAGTGTCCTCCACAATACATTACACAGCATACAGTAGTGTACTCCACCATCTGAGTAGTAATGTAGTCACTTAATTCTTTAAAGAGTCAGCAGCAAAAACAAACAGTTCCACTATACCAATAAATGTAGAAGATAGCAGCAGAATGCCTGATGATGATGATGGTGATGCTGATGATGACGACAATGATGATAATGATAATATTTTTGCATTTCTGAGACAGCCTGAGAAAAGTGGAACACAGTTATCAAGTTTATGGCAGGATCTCATAATCTGTAACATGGTAGTAACTCTGCAGAAAGTGACAACGGATCACAAAGTCAAGCACATGTTTAACCTACAGGCTGCAAAATAAGAAAACCCTTGCACCTCTACTTAAGTATCCCCAACTCAGAGAAACACCTTATGGATGACAGTAGAAATTCAAATGCAGCAGTATCCACAGTGATACCTTTATAAAAGAGTGCTAGGCACAAGCAATTGTCACAGCTACCCCAGGAAAAAAGCAATACATTGGCTGGCCAGCAGCAAATGTGCTGCAACATTGATAAGGCTCCGTGAGCTGCCACTGGGAGTCAGCTAAAAATGGTTGGGGTACTGTAGGGTTTATGTGAGGATTGTAAGCACTGTGTGGAAATGGCAGGGAGTAGGGATAATGCCATGAACTCATTGACCTGTAATATTCTGTACTGTGGTTGCACGCCAACATCCATGGTTGCCTCCATTCGTACACTAGTGAGGACTTAGTAGACACAAATAGGAGTCAGTATTGGAAGGGGAAGATGTTGGGGTACTGTCCATAATTGTGGAGGCATATCATGTCACACTACAAGTGCTTTATAAGAAGGTCATGCTTCTCATGAGAGGGAGAAAAACAACTGAATTCTCGCAAGACAATCAGTGTTCATAAACACGTAGTACATCCTTTCATTGGAGGTCCCATTCCAACAGCACTGTGATACCAGTGTCTGTAGGATTACCTGCATGAAGCAGGTCATGAGATCTCAGCAATTCACCAATCACTTCACATGACAGCCTCTCTTCAAGATATCATGTAGCTTTACCTGCCCTATATTTAGAAGATGTTGAATATGACACATTTGACTTTTACATGTTGTGTTTAAAATTACACCATTCATGCAATTACAAATATAATTCTACATAGAAATGACAATGTAATGAGATATTAATAAAAATAAAAGAAATGCAGAACACATGAGTGCATACTGCAAAACACCACTAATACAAGCATCTGAATGAGTTTGAGTTTAATAATGAAATTGCTCAGAAGTAAAAGAAATATCTGGAAAGAAAGCTGCATGTCACAACATTTAAATCGCACTGAATTGCACAAGTAAGGGACAATCATAATCACAACTTTCAGTTTCATAATGCTGCAGCTAACAAATACCCATAACATACAACTTAAAAAAATAAAAAAAGAGTGCGTGATTATCGGGCCATGTAAGCTAGCATTGTTGCCACCTCACCCTCAGTACTGCTCAAATGATGAATCTCTGAAGAGACAACTTCCTGTGTATGAAACGATGAAATAACCTGATGTGCAATAGTCTAAGAAATAACTAATAATTTTAAATATGTAATAATAAAACTCCACAGGGTGGTAGATCTTCCTATTGCATGTACTTTCCCCTTTCCTCTAACTAGTTTAGTCCAGATACAGATTCTTAGGTTTAGCACTTGAATTTACTTATTTGTGATCAGCACTTGTTCAGTACTTGTAAGCACTAAATAACCTACTAATTACTACAGCACTCAACCTTCCTCATTACTTAGAGGAAAACAGTTTTGGTACTTACCTTCCTCACTTGCTTAGAGAAAAACAGCTCTTGTACTCACTTTCTTCACTTATCTAGAGGAAAATATTTTTTTATTCAGGCATGTCCAAGGGTCAGCTCCCAGTGTTCTCTCCTGTCTATCTGATGAATCTGGGCATCTCTCCTCCTACCACCCGACACTGCAGCCTGTGAGGGATGCACTTATCTTGCCAAACTGGAGGTAAAGCTCTCTCCAATCAAGACTAAACTTGACAGGCAAGAGGAGAAGGTAAACACTTGCTCCACATCACACTCATCACATAGTCTCACTAAATCTACACCACCAAAATCCACACACAGACACACAAAAACATTCGCATAGACTCTCAGTAATAATCTGCTCAAGTAACAGAGACCTCCAAAGCAGAAATGCAAGCAACCTCCACCCCCCAACACAACCCAAATGACACATAGCCTGCAAACCTAGTGTACTACTCAAACACAGCCAGTAAGGCAAAACAATGTACACAATACACTAGTCATAGGTGACTCTATAGTCAGGCATGCTGATGTCCCACTCACCAGGCTAAACAAGGAGAAGGTTACCGTCAGTTGCCTGTCAGGTGCCAGGATCCACCACATAACCCACACACTCAGGTCACTCCACAACAAGTACAAATATGAGTCTGTCATTGTCCATGTTGGTGAGAATGACCTGAGAAGTACCTCCCTCGACTACATGAAAAGAGACATGGAAGAGCTGTCCGATCTTGTAGCCCAGGCAGGTATGACCCTAGCCCTGAGTAGCATTCTGCCATTACCTAGAATGATGCCACAGTACAAGGACAAAATGATTGACTTCAACAATTGGCTAAGCTTCTGGTGCCATTCTAAAGGGATCCAGTATCTGTCTGCCTGGGATGACATGGTCGACAGACCATGATGCTTTGCCAGAGATGGCCTGCACCTGTCACCCCTGGGATTCTGGATACTGGCGAAGGTTCTTGCTGTCTCTATAGTGCCTTTTTTAGGCAAGGTTCAAATGAGAAATTCACCACAATAACAGGAACAGGCAAGCAAAAACTGAGGGTGATGCTACTCAATGCTAGAAGTCTAAATCTCAAAATGCACTCACTCGAGGCACTCCTTAAAATGGAGAACATTGATATCTGGGCAGAGACTGAGACCTGATTCAAGGCTCCAGAGAGCACCCCTGCACTACCAGGCTTTAACTCATACCACACTTTTCGGCCATATAATCTGGACCGGAATACCAAAGGCAGAGGTGTGTCCATATTCATTAAGGATATCCACACCTCCAGGTTAGATGCTCAGCATAATGCAGCCGAGGTGATCCAAGTGCAACTAACTCTTGGCAAAACTGCAATCCAAATTGTAGCTTGCTACAGATCACCCACCATGCCCCAGGATTCCCACTCCTCTTTTCTTGATATACTGGAAAATATTAGGGTTCAACCAAACACCCTAATAATAGGTGATTTCAACTACCCCACCATTAACTGGGAAAACTACTCACGTACCAACTCCTTCACTCAACGCTTTCTGGAATTCATAAACTCCAATGCCTTGGATCAACATATCCACACCCCCACCAGGGGCAACAATATCCTAGATCTAGTCATTACCAGCATGAGTGACAGGTGTTCCACACTTGAAGTCAACGCCTCATTGGTCCGATCCGACCATAAGCTAATTACCCTAGATATCCACATCCTGACCCCCCACCCCGCATTAAGGAAACCATAGTAAAAAATTTCTCCAAAGCCAACTTCATGCTTCTTAAGACAGAAGTGGGGAACTTCATGACACCCATGCAGATGGACAATACAGTTACGACTACTGAATCCTACACAATTACACTATATAAGCACTTACATGAGTGCATGGATCATGCTATCCCAAACAGAACCAAGATGCTATCCTTCAAAAAAAGGAAGCCAATCTGGTGGTCCCCTGCCATAAACAAACTGTACAACAGAAGGAAGAAACTGTTGCAAAAGAGAGTAAAATCCCATGAGTGGAGGAGCTCCCTGGTCAGCCTTAGTAAGAAGCTACGATCCCTGATAAAATCCTCCAAAGCTAGTTACGAAAGCAAAATCATCACTGATTCTAAAGACAACCACAAAGCATTCTATAGCTATGTCAAGAATCTCAATGGCAGCACTCAGATCTTCTCTGAGTTACAGCACAATGGCACAAAATATACAGAACCAACTGATATTGCCAACATCCTGGCAGACAGGTTCAGTGCTAACTTTACTCTCCCTCTCATGCCCTAAAGAGCCCATCTCTATACCGGAAGAATGCAAAGTTCCTGTAATCACTGCTGCACAGGTAAAAACCACACTCTCCAAAGCCAAGAACACAGTATCCATGGGATAAGACAACATCCCAGGCTGTGTTCTACACGAACTACAGAATGAACTGGCACCCCACCTAAGTACCATGTTCAGTCATAGCCTCACCCCTGGCTTTGTGCCTGCTGAATGGCGCACAGTGATGGTTATCTCTCTCCACAAGGGGGGAGACACCATGGACCCTGGGAACTACCACCCCATTAGCCTGATGAGCCTGGACTGCATCATGGAACTTATAAACAAAGACATTGGTAATCTCCAAACTCTGGACTTCACCCAGTTCGGGTTTGTAAAAGGCAGATCATGTCTCCTAAACCTGATAGACTTCTTTGAAGCAGTCACCAAAGCCGTAGACAAGGGTAAGGTGGTTCACACAGCCTATCTAGATCTTGCCAAGGCTTTTGACACCATCCCCCACTCTGTAATTATAGATAAACATACTAAACTAGGTATAAATCCCTATGTCATAAGATGGGTTTTCAACTGGCTCACTGACAGAACCCACACTGTGACAGTAGCAGACTCCAAATCTGACTTCAGACCAGTGACAAGTGGAGTACCACATGGTTCAGTCCTGGGTCCTCTCCTGCTTGGTATCTACTTCTCTGAAGTACAGGCTAACACAGAAGGTCTTTGGCTAATGAAGTTTGCAGATGACTGCAAACTAGGAGCCATAATCAAAACTCCTAATGATGTGGACATCCTGCAAAAGGGCCTCACTGAGACAGATGCCTGATGTCAAAGCCATGGTCTCAAGCTCAGTGCCAAAAAGTGCATTGTCATCCCCTTTGGTAAAAACTCTGTACCCATGAACTACAACATAGGTTGTAGTATACTTAACACCGAAAGTGTAATGAGACCTTGGGACACAGGTGGACAGTAGTCTCTCCTTTGATCGCCACATCACCACAGTAGTCAGGAAATCCTTCTATGTGGCACACCTCATCACAAAAGGTTTCTCATCCAGAAAAAAAGTGGTCATTGTTCCCCCTTTACTCATCACTCATTAGACCCATTATAGAGTACAACGCCCCTTTTGCTATGTACCTCACAAGACATCTACAACAACTGGAAAGGCCACAGAAATACCTCACAAAGAGGATTACTGGCCTCAAACAGATGCGCTATGCAGACCATTACTCCATCACATATCACCTACTCAGAGGTGATCTCTGACTAACATACAAAGCTATGCCAAACCCAGAGCTGTTGGACATGCTCCACTTAAAGAAATCCCAATCCCTCCAAGCTACATACTAAACCTTGTCACCACAATAAACAGAACATGCTGGAGGGATAGATTCCTGTCCCAGAGACTTCCCATACTCTGGAATAAACTACCTATCTATATCAAATAAAGTTCCTCATTAGAACTCTTCAAGAAAAGTCTTGATGATTGGATGGGAAATAGGAAATTCACCCCGGGGATCACCTCTGTGGCTCTGCTCGATAGTGGCACAGGAAAATAATTTTCTTGGGTGGCAAAAGCCAGGGTACCTTTTTGGCTGGGCTTGTATAGGCACCAAGGCTGATAGTCTAGTACCTACCTATGAACCTATGAACCTACTGTTCTTCCTATGGACCAAAAGGGCCCTAATAACAACATGGGTGCAATCTGTCACAGCAAATGTCTCAGGGAAATGTATCACAGCATAAAAGACAATCATACTCAGTACTTGGTCCGGAGGTGACACAAGGAAATAGATGTACTTATCCACATGTGTCAAGATTATATCCAGGAACTGCTGCAGGATACTTAAGAAAGAAGCCTATTGGAGTCCCAAAATGTCCCCAGTCTGTCTATAGAAGGATCCCATGGTAAGTATAGTGAGGGCTATGCATAACTTAGTATCCACAGGAATAGAAAGGGCATGTATCTCACCAGTACCCCTATGGTTGTCATACATGCTCACTAAGAGCTTTATAATATCCCTGTCCACTCTGAATCTATCAAAGATTTCCTGATTCTCAAAATTATAATGTGACATTCAATGTTTATATCTCTGCCTTCTTGGCCAGTGAGCACTGCTGGGCACAAGCAGTTTTGGCTCAACCAAAAAAAGCATCTCATACCTGGAAATAGGAGATTGCAAATTAGACAGAAAAGGCTTGATTGCACCTTTTGTAATGAATCTGTGCACATGTGGAAAGGAATCAATTCATGACTAAAAATTGCAAACAGGAGTGATCAGGCCTTATAAGAATACATAGTTTATATCATTTCACATTTTCAACTCATTATTTCTGCATTTGTATGAGTACATTCACAACCATTGCACATTGGTGTAAACAGCCTCTATGAATCATGTGTTTGCTGTGCTTCTTTGCAAAGCACTCTGATTGGCTTTACATATTCTCATAATCCCTATGAATACAAACCATTGTGTAACATCAGCTACACTAGCAATTAAGTTAAGTCATATATGGGCATTGACCTGTCTTGGAACTATGTGCTGTCTCAATCAAAAGAGGCACATATATACTGTCGTAATGAGTTTCAATGTTCAAGCCACATCCAGTTAACTTTAAGACAATCAAATGCTATTTATGAGTAAAAAGAAAAAAATGTCAGCACTATGTAAAAAATAAATAAGATTAAGAATACTTTCAAAGGTACCCACAGAAAAAAAAAACGTTCATAGTGGCCAATTAGAAAATACAGTCAATTAGCAAAAGTGACTTGAAATATTAATGGCTAAGCAGAGCAATTGATATAACTAGAAAATAAAGTAATGCAATTATACTAATTAGCAGGTTGACTAGTCAATATTTCAAACAAGAGTAGAAAAGGCAGAAGTGCAAGGAAGTTAATTACTTTGGAATATTATACAATGTCACAGCAATCTAGGATGGCAGCCAGGCAGAGTGAAACTTAATAACAGTTAAGTTCGTACCAGTGAAAAAGAAAGGGGATGATAATGTGAAGATGTGCATGCCCTCTGTTTTAATGAAGTCAGTTGACAATGGGAGTAAGTGTGGGAGAAACATCTGCTCTAAAAGTTGATGGCTGGAGCTCATATTACTAACACACTGCTCAGAATTTACTGTTATTCTGGATTATTGCCATAGGTGTTGAGTGTTGCACAGTTTTGACTTGACATTGCTACATAACGTAACTTGAATTATTACCAGCTTTCCATAATCAAGGGAGAAAGTGGAAGGGAGAGATAAATCTGTCATCGAAGGATTGCTAGAGAACACTGACAGGTTTCATTAATTCATTAATAGGGAAAAAGATCTCTAGCTATTAGGGCACTCCTAACACTTTGTATTAATTTATAAACTTGCAAATTAAGTGGTATCCCAAATAAGATTAATAAAACTTATTAAGGCTCAGCAATGTTTGCTATGCAAGAAAATAATACAAAACAGAATCTGGGATAGAAAATCCAAGAGTCAGCAGCTGTTTTCATTACTCCCTTATTGACAGACTGTACTGATGCTATAGCATTGTAATTAAAGCCTATCATACCAGAATAGTGTTCAACAGCACATAAAGCACTGGGCAGAAGTGTTCAAGCAAATGTCAACGAACTTTGCATAATAAAGAATAATTATGCTTTTTGAAGTGCTGTTTTTTTTGTGTTACTGAAAACATTGTCTTAAAAATAACACTGATTCTATTAAGCCAAGCTAACAAGGACATAATTTAGACATTTAAAATACTTCCACATAAAGGCAGTAGGTACTTGAAGAGCAATGGATGTCTAAATATAACTGTTAGAGCAACAGAATAGATGCCAGATATAAGAAAAAAAAAGATTTTTCCTTCTAATAATTACCATGATTTTGAACAGTAGAGAATGAAGAAAAGCATGTTCTGAGATGCAACGTTGTCAAATAAATATAACAAATGAGTCTGAGATGCAACATTGTCAAATAAATATAACAAATGAGAATCAGCAGTACTGCTGACTATAGGGGGTCTTATTTTAGGTGAAATCTCAAAAACTGTGGTCAGTGAAACAACTGTTTCCCACAAAGGTCTGAAGCAAAGACTACAAACATTAATTGAACAGACAAGTCTTGTAACCTTAACCTTGGTTCTTGAATGCCTTAACTGTGTGCATGAATAAGTCCTAAATGGGCAGCAGCCAACATGAAACAGCTCTGGTTTAGAAAGAACCTACTAAGGGAGAAACTTTGAGGCAGTGTAATAAATGAGCCCATAATCATTCCAGCGATTTTTCTGGTTAGGAAATGCAATACAAAAAGTGATGTAAAGTGATTTCATGATTCATACAAATGGGGCTGTTGAACTGCTTCAAACACCTGAGTAGTTCACCAACAGACTTGTTCACTGAGATCTCAGTAGGTTGCATGAACAAACTGTACTTGATCTTGGGAGCACAGTTTATGTTTATGGATTTTTATGTGCCCTTCATTGCAGAAACCAAGACAGTGTTTTGTCTAAGTGTAGAAGAGTGTGCTAAGCTATGCTTTTTGTACCTTATCAGCTACTATAGTTTAAGAAACTTTTCAGGTTGGGGGGAGTGGCATTAAGCCAGTTGTAATGAGCATGTGTTACAAGTAATATGCAGAATGTGCATGCAGAAGCAGCTATGTCAGGTGTACAATAAATTATCTGTTAAACTGCCATAATTCCTTCACTCATTATTCAACATGGTGTCAGAAGCTGAATTCGAAGTTAAGTCTCACAAAGTGTAACGAAGTGCCAGAAGCCATTTTAGTCTTTCAAAGTGCAACAAAATGTCCGAAGTTGCACAAATCTCTTCAAACTGCAATGAATATATGCAGTAAGTTGTATAAGCCTCTTCATGGTGCAATGAATGTCTAAAGTGCTACGGGCACCTGCATTTACTTTTATGGCATATCAAACAAGTTTCATAAACTGAAAAGTGTATAAGGTGTTCGCATTTATTTTAACCGCATGTTAGATGGATTTCTCAGACTTGAACCTCTGGTGTTTGATGGCAATTTTGCAGAAAATTGGCATATGTTTGAACAAGAATATGATATTTCCATAGTGGCTGCACATTCTGATAAAGATTCACATATTTATATTTCTCAATTTAGCTGGCTCAGAGGCCATTGAGAGACAACATTCTTTTGTATAAGCACCTGCTGTTTATGTGGGAGAGGGAGAAAACCACAGTATCATTTCTCAAGCAGAGATGTGAGAAGACCCAGACTATTTAAAACATAAATTCAGGGAACTGTGTAACCTCAGACAAATATAACTATGGAAAGGCATACATTTAACACAAGGAATCAAAACCATGGTGAAACTTGGTAAACATGGTGAAGCATATGTTACTGATTTACAAAATAAAGCAAAAACATTTACATCTGGGGATTTTCAAGATGACAGAATAAAAGATTGTCTTATGTGTGGTATAAATAATGATACAGTGAGGAAAATTCTACTGCATGATAGTGAGTTAATGCTGAGCAAAGCTATTGAAGTATTTCAGCTACATGAGCTCACAAAAAAAAACATACTAATATGCTTGCAGTAGGAGTCACTGCAAATTTTGATAGCGTGTGACAGAAATTTAAAATAACAAAACTTCATAAGTAAACCAAAAAGCTTTACCTCAGTAACTCCCATTGTTAATTGTCGTAATTGTGGGGGCAGTCATAAAGCCAAATTTTAAAATTGTTTAGCTTATGATCAGTAGTGTCTCAAATGCAAAAAGTGGAATCACTTCAAAAAGTTTCACAAGTCAGCACTAGTTAATAGAAAATTAATCCAAAGCAAGTAGAAAACCAAATTGAGACTGTAGCAAACTCGAATGGCAGTGATGAATCTTTTTATGTTGATAGTGTTTCTGTGGTTGGTGTAAAAGTTAACGCAGTAAATTAAAACGTGTCATCAAAGAGTGAAATGTTTTGTATTGTGCAAATTAATTGAAAACCAATGGAGCTCAAAGTGGATACCAGATCCAAATGTAATGTCATGTCAGTGAAAGGTTATGCAAAAGTAAAAGCTGGAAAGTATTTTGACTTCACAAAGTATACAAAGTTAGTTGCTTATGGTGGTGAAAAAATTTAGACAGATGACACTGTATTCCTTTCTTGAAATTTTGCAGGCAACAGCTATGACGTGCAGTTTTATGTAGTTTGCAGAGTGGTACATTCATAACTAGGTCTCAAAGACAGCCTACACATGGGTTTGATTTTGCTCGGTAATGTTCATCATTTAAATACTAATGAAAATGGTAGTTTTTAATAAGTATTCAAAGAGTATGCAATGTCTTCACAGACAAACTTGGTAAGCTTCCAATTACATATTCCATGAAGCTGAATCATAAGATAAACTCAGATGTTGAACCAGCACGTAAGATTCCAGTAGCAATACATAGTAAATTTAAAGCAGAATTAGACAGAATGGTAAATTCTGGTATTCTCACTCTTGTGACAGAACCTACTGAATTGGTATCATCTATGGTAATAGCCCATAAGAAAAGGTCAGATAATATTTAAATATGAATTGATCCTCCTGACTTAAATAAAGCTCTGAAATGTCATCACCCAATATGTGCAGTAGAGGAGATAGCAGCATTAATGCCAAATTCAACTGCCTTCTCAGTTTTAAATACTAAGAAGTCCTTTTGGCAAATTTTGTTGGATCACAAATTATCTTTATTAATGACTTTCAGCACACCATTTGGGAGACATAGATTTTTGAGGATGCCATTTGGAATCAGTTCTGCCAGGGAAGTATTCCAAAGTGCCATGGAACAAATATTTGCTGGATATCCTTGTGTCATTATAGTTAATGACATTGTCAGAGGCAATGGAGAACAAGAACATAACAGAAACCTCAGTAAAGTTTGAGATAATGCACATGAGGTCATTCTCAAACTAAATCCTTTGAAATGTCAATTCATATTGAAAGTAGTTGCCTCTGTTGGTCACATGTTCACAAGTTCAGGCCTTCAAACTGATCCATCAAAGGTAAGGTCAATCAATGAAATGCCAGTTCCAGTGAATGTCACATCTTTACAGCATTTTCTGGCTATGATTAACTATTTAGGAAAGATCATTCCTAACATTAGTGAGCTTTCAGCACCATTACATAAGCTAACACCCAAAGATATAAAATAGTCTTGGTATAAACAACATCAAGAAGCATTTGAAACTTTAAAATAGAAAATTTTCAGTCCATCTACACTGAGATATTATGATGTTTATAAATCAGTGACGCTCACTTGTGATGCTTCACAATATGGTCTTGACACAGCACGTCTTCAGGAAGGCATTCCAGTTGCATATGCATCTCATACTCTGACTCAAAGAGAAATACACTATGCACAAATTAAAAAAGAGCTTCTTGCAGTTGTGTTTGCATGTTCCAAATTCAGTGACTATATATACAGAAGACCAATTTGGATTGAAACAGATAGTCAGACATTGGTTACAATTTTGAATAAACCAATGCATGTCGCTCTAGCAAGACTGCAACATATGATGATAAGATTGCAAAAGTATAATTTCAGTATTGTTTGTAACAAAGGTAAACACATGCATCTTGCAGATGCTTTATCTCAAGCACCCAGAAAGATATCTGATCAGCATGAAAATGAGACAGCAGTTTTCGAAGTTATGGATGTTAAATACATTTCATCATCATGGCTTGATGAGTTAAGAAACCATACTGCTAAAAACACAATTTTTTAAAGATTATTTAGTGTTATTA
Source organism: Protopterus annectens (assembly GCF_019279795.1). Lineage (NCBI taxonomy): Eukaryota > Metazoa > Chordata > Ceratodontiformes > Protopteridae > Protopterus > Protopterus annectens. The sequence goes on along the minus strand of NC_056731.1, from coordinate 1,051,292,397 downwards.
TTCAAGGATGGCCAACACATCAGGCAAGTTTGCCATTTGAACTCCAACAGTATTTCCCATACAGAGATGAACTCATTGTGGATGATGGTATCATTCTGAAAGGTCTGAAAGTGGTAGTTAGTTCCTAAATCATTGCAAAAGCAATACATAACAATCCTGCACAGAGGTCACCCAGACACTGAATCAACTAAAAGTAGGGCAAGAGGTATTGTGTTTTGGCCCTCAGTGTCCAAAGATATTAAATGAGAGAAACTTTCCTGTTCAGTTTACAACAGTAATAAGCCTCACCAGCAAAATAACCTCTTCAACTACACCCAATCCCTGATTTACCATGGTCCACAGTTGTCACAGACATTTTCAAATGGAATGGTCAACACTATCTAGGACTAGCTGACTCATACTTTAGCTGGTTTGAAGTTGATTTACTTTGTAACCTATCATCTATCACAGTGATTATGAAATTAAAGAGACATTTCTCAGCTCATGGAAGTCCACATAAAGTCATATGAGATAGTGCACAATTTACTAGTCAACATTTTAAAGAATTTGCTTGATCTTGTAATTTCGTTAATGTAACCTATAGTCCAGAATATCCATAGGCCAGTGGCTTAGCTGAACATGCAGTTCATAATGCAAAGAATTTGATGGAAAAGTCCAAACAAGAATGAACTGATGTATTTCTTAATTTATTAAATCTTCTAAACATTCCTCATGACCAGATGCCTTGTTCACCTTCTCAAAGACTGATGTCAAGACAAAACAAACAACTCTTCCAATCATCATATGGCTGTTAATGCCAATCACAAAGTGCAGTGAGGTAGTCAAAGCTCAACTATCGAAAAAATATTATTCGCAAAAGTTATACTATGACAAAACCATCAAACCTCTTCGACCATTATCGCAAGCTGAAGTTGTCCGAATGCAAACTTTAAAAGGTCATAACTGCATTGGAATCATAAAAGAAATTTATGTTGAACCAAGGTCTTACATAATTCAATCCAAAGGTGTTGACTACAGAAGAAATTGCTGACGAATTTTGCCTGTCCCAGAGCTGAAGCCCCATCAGACTGTACTAGTGATTCCAGTTCTTTGACTAAATCACTAACTGATCAAATTCCAGAAAATGGACAATCTTGTTTGTATAATTCTGATATAACAAATTATGTTTCTGTGTCAAATAAATCTCTTTAGACTTGTCATATTTCTAATAATACTCAAAATGTATATGTGACAATGGCAGGGAGCTAGAAAATTAATCTTAGATATGCACAAAAAATTGCATTTGTGGTCAGATAACCAATATTGAATTGTTTATACAATGTCTAATTCCTGAAAGTGTCTCAAGATATTTCAATGCAGATTTGTGCATTTACAATGGGCAGAAAGAAAAGAGGGAGGATGTAGAATGGTGTGCTAAGCTAAGCTTTCTGTACCTTATTATCCACAGTAGTTTAAGGAACTTTCCATGTTGGGGGGCAGTATTAAGCTAACAGTACTGAGCAAGTGTTACAATTAAGATGTAGAATGCATTACAGAAGCAGGTATGTTGGGTATACAATAAACTTATCTGTTAAATTGCCAACATGCCTTCATTTGTCATTCAATACTAAGTAGATGCACTACCATAGAAACAGCTAGAATTCATACCTAAAACAATAAGACTTATACAGTTAAATTTCATTTCATGGATCACACTAAAGCAACTAATTATAGTCAAACACTTTGTAATACAACAATGTCTGATGCTGTCTTAACTTGAATTATCAATGTGTTATTGCTTTCATCAGGGGAAAACATAACATATGAAGAACTAACTATAAAGCCATATTTGTTTTGTTTTGTTTCAAGGAAAGCATCCAGGATTGCAAGATATTTGAGATCACTGGTGATTAAGGTTGCAAAGTCAACGCGGCTAGAAAATTCCAACAAAATAACAATGTGATGAAGGTTTTTTCTCGGTGCAGGAAAGAGACCGAAATGGGCAGGAAAATAACTTAGTACTGAAATATTGTGATTGTAATGCCAAGTCTCAATACAGGAAAAAAAGAGAAATATAGGATGAGAGCAAATACTGAATATTGCTCTTCTATGCAGAACTTTCTATCATTTAGTCTAGTTTTCACAGTCCAAGACTTGGCAGGGCATGTACTGCCATTTTAAATGGTTACTGAGGAAAATGCTTAAGAAACCATGGTGAGTATAGGGTCTTGCATGCACATCATAATGTAGTGAGAAAGGGCCACATGATAATGAATGCATTTTAGATTAAACTGTTTGGTCATGCAACATTTCATTTTAGAGTTTGTTCAGTTTTGTTTAGGTCTGTTTTTACTTAAACCCTCTTTGATGCTTTCATTGGGTCTGATAATGTATCAGAGTTTTTGAACCATTAAACTTATCTGAACTTCTGTCCAAAATATAACTCGCTGATTTTTGTAAGTGGAACTTTAAGGATAACAGATATGTTCCAATAAGTTAAGTAAAGAGAAAAAAAAAATGGAAACTATAGGTGCTTTGATAGTGTTTATGTAAAATATGGAAATGAGAAAATATTCAGAACTACTGAACCATGTTCATTCATTCATTCATTCATTTATTCATTCATTCATTCATTCATTCAGTCATTTATTCATTCATTGTCATTGACTGAGATAATGTGACTAGACCAAAAGAGACCCAGTTTAAGTGGAGGCCCAGGGAAAAAAGGTCCAAGCATTGAGAATAAAAATACAGAAATTAATATTCTATTACACAGAATTCTAATTATAGAAGCACAATAAAATATAGACGACATACAATAATGTTATAACGTGTGGAGTTATAATTAAACACTACATTAAGAATACACTAAGGATAGAAATAACATGCAGTAATGATCTATTATATCTATTAAACATGTAACTCTTCAAGAAAAACCTTGATGAGTGGATGGATAACAGAAAATACACGCCTGGGATCACTTCATTGGCTCTGCTTGACAGAGGATCAGTTAATTAATCAATGGTGTGGCAAAAGCTGACACACTCTGGCTAGGCTTATAAATGCCCTCGGGCAGATAGCCTAGTACCTACCTATGAACCTATGAACCTATACCATAGAATTCTAAGGAAACATTATATTAATTTAAAGATCTTTGACAGTGGTATTCAGTTTATCCAACATTAAAATAGTGTATCTTTACCTTACAGCTGTTAAAAAAGGAAGCATATTTGGGGGAGAAGGCGAAAACATTGAGGAAGGAGGACGAGGTGGTAGGGAGAGATGACACAAAAGCATGCAAATTTAGGGAAACTGGAGTAAAGGGTGAGGAATTTTAAAGAGTTGAAAGTGAGATAGTCCAGCTGTGCAAGATGGTTGTGGTCTCTGTTTAAGGTACTATAAGCCACATGTTACATAGACATGGTAGTGGTTGAATGTTCCATATAATCACAGCCAGGAAATCAGTCAAGTATCATTTTAATTTGACTATGAAACCTTTAATTTGTTTATTTATTTATGTGAAAGTGGTTAAGTGATATAATTGGAACACAAAGCATCTCCTGCAGCATTGTTTAACTTTAGGGAAAAATCAATAAAGCCTACATGATTTTTTTTTTTGTGTACACATCGCAGAATGAAGTGTACACATTAGTGGACATTTTTAGTTTCAGTAAGTGTCACTTAGCGGCACAGAAGTACGCTCAAACAACGAAACTTCTGTGGAATGCAAATTTCTGATTAAGCAGTTGAATCTTATGCAAATGAGGCATACGGAGCGATCCAACAAGGTGAAAGGCATCCATGTGGATTCCGTATCCATGTTCATAGTGTATGCAGAAATTTTCCACATACAGGAGTCTACATGGACAGAAGGGGATGTAAAAGTCCACAAATATGGACATAACTCCCCTAAAAATAGTAGATCACATATATACTGTACATATGCAAAACATACATTCTGGATGTTTGTAAAAGGAAAAGGATATGTAAAATTAATAATTTTTTTTAAATAATTTTCATGTTTGTGCCATGCAATGCTTAACAGAAAAAAAAATTAAAATAACATCTGTAATATAGTTTTCACAAATGTACTGTAGGAACTTGCAGTGGGTCCATATAATGGTGCATTTTTGCTGTTACTCAGTTTAAATGGCTAAGAACCATGTAGTTTCCAGGCTGTCAGCACAAAGGTGTATGCAAATGCAGTTTTGATATTCCTACTGAATGTGTATAACATCAGGGGGTGTGCTGTGTTACTTTTAGGATTTTAGTGCTCAGCACACGTGTTTGCACAGTGCACTGTATAGCTTATTGTGTCTGCATGGACAGACTACCCATGTGACAGTGATGACATAGGCATCTGTCAAGTAAAACTGGATATATTCAATTAATAATATATACTTTTGTATAAGCTATGCAGAGCACTGTGTCATGCAGTAAAATAGGGACTTTAAATCATGTCAGTTACATCCTAGGCAAGTGAGCAGCCTCATAATTAGCCAATCCCACAAGGTGGACCTACAGCAGAACTGTATAAAGTATGCATACACTCAACCTTCTGATTTTCCCTCAATACTCTAAACCATTGGAGTAGAGACTTGGAAATCTTATCTGAGATAATGCTAGGGGCAGCTGCAGCTACTCTGTGCTGCTGGTGCTGCTGACAATAGGCCTAGACAGAGAAGGAGAAGAGTGTTCAGGCCCAGAGTAACCGACCAGGATCTACATGAGCTGGAAATTGTAGAGTGCTACAGGGTGGACAGGGACATATTACAAGAGCTCAGTGAGCTTTGCAGCCCTCAACTCAGAGCCAGAGCCAAAAGAGGGGAGCCCAACCCAATGGAAACTAAGGTATGTGTAGCCCTTAGGATACTAGTTACAGATACTTTTCAAAGACCAACTGGGGACATGATGGAGGTGTCACAGGCATCTGCATCCAGGATACTCCACCAATTTCTGGATACTATACTCCCACATGCCAGTGAGCACATATCTGTTCCCCTTTCCCCTGAGGAGAGGACCAGCAGTATGCAACACTTCTACCATGCAGCACACTACCCTGAAGTACTGGGTGCCATAGATTGCACTCATGTACACACATGATGAGCAGGTAGAATCTACGTTAACAACAAGGGATACCACTCCATCAACAGCCAAGTTGTGTGCAATGTCCAGGGAATTATCATGAATGTGTGTGCTAGCAACCCTGGCAGTTATCACAACTCCCATATTTGGCACACATCACAGCTGTACCAGTTGTTTGCTAGGGAGGACATCCCACAGGGCCATTTACTGGGAGATGATGGCTATGCCCTGGAACCTAGGATGATGACACCCATCAGAAATGCACACACACCCACAGAAGAATGCCATAATAAGGCATGCGCACAAACTAGAAACTTCATAGTCCATGTGTTTGTGCTTCTGAAGTCACAGTTTCAGTGCCTCAATATATCTGGTGGAGCCCTGCAGTATACTACAGCCACATGTGCACAGATATTCACAGTATGTGCTATATTACACATCTTGATCCAGCAGAAACAGCTGGAGCAGGATCAGCAAAAGGAAGGGATACACAACCCCCCATCTGTGCCTAGGTCACCACAGCCACAGTCACAGGAGAACTCTGAGGAGGAACACCCTCCTGATGTCCCTGTAGACAGATGTAGGCATGCTCAGTATACCCTGGCTTCAACTAAGAGACAACACATAGCATATACACTGACAACCTAGGGACCTAGGAGTTAACACCTTACTCCTGTTCATATACAGATATTAAAAATGATGCCAGCCAAATCACACATCCTGTATCTATCCATGTACTGGCTGCTTACTGCTGGCATTGGACACAGTCAGCCCTGAACTACAGTTGTGTCAATTGCTACACTTGCAAGGTAACTCCATACCTACACAGTAGTATAGTGGATTGTTATGTTATATCATTGTAGCTATGGTCCAGGTACATTACAGTCAGCTAGACTGGGATATTTAGACAAACATTACATCCACATGGGACTACAGACACCCATTCCATTAACATGTGACCATTTGTATTTGGAAGGCATCATGAATGGAATATTCATGTAGTTCTACTGCAACAGATTACTGGTACTTTATTTAAGGGACATGTTAGAAAGTGAGATTAAATGATAGTCAGACAACTGTGTGTCCTACTAGAACATGGGCTTCTGCTCCCCCACCTCTCAAAACAAGAGTGTCCCTTCGAACTGCCATAACAATAAATCATCAGTGCTATATGATCATTTCTTACAGTTCGTATGCCACACAGCATCAGAACAGTAATGTACAATTTGAACTTACATATTATACGTTAATTAACTGAGAATACTAAAGCAGATATTTATGCAGGTGATGGTGTGATGATTGATCCTATGTCTGTCAAGCAGCCTCTGTAACTCAAAGGACTAAGGCAGGTAGCATGTGTAAAGGTGTTCAGGGCTCTAATCCAGAGATATCCAGATATTTGGCATGTTAAGGAGTAAGAAGTATTGTTTTACAGACTGCGACTATGTGTGCGCTATACTACCATTAACCTATTTCACATATCAGTTACACATTGACATCTGTGCCACATATCCAGGACCTATTTAAAAAGTCTTAGGTAATGTTGGATTAGTCACTATCACAATTGTAATGTTTGGGACTTGAAGCATTATATCAGCATGCTTATGTTGAAAATAGATCTAAGCATGTATCACCTGCAACATGATGTACTGTGACAATATAATAACAGCTATGAATAAAAAATTGTGCTGTGATGTAATTTATAGAGATTTGACAGAGCCATATACATAACAGTGATCAGTAAATTATAACAACTAGGTACTGATGTACTCTTGATAAGATGAATAGCTGCATGGCTTGCATATAGGACATGGCAAGTATCATGCAGCAGTTAGACAAGTGAAATAATTGGTTACAGTCAGGGTGTCCCACAGGGCTCTGTCATAGGCCTAAATTGTTCAGATTTCTCTTTAGACCTATTCATTTAATCTAAGTTCTACAGTCTGCATGTAGATGACTTGAAATTGGATATATTGATTACATGTATTACAGATGGGCCATGCCTGCTAAATAACTTGACTAAATTGACCATTTGGTCATAGGAGTATAATATACTAATAAATGCATCACCAATTAAGCATATCAGATTAGGAAGACATAAACAGAAAGGTGAATATTGCAAACAGCACACAGTGATTGAACCTGTTGATTCATTTATGGGCCTAAGTATATAGGTAGATACAGGTTCGAGTTTTCAAATCATATCATAATCCTAGCCTGGAGTATAGCTAGATTTGGACTGGAGTAAGTTTATGGAACATTAAGTCTCTGATGTAAGCAATGCTCAGCCCATTTGCACGCTACTTAGCAATGCACAGATAAGCCAAAAATGCAACTGTTCATACCCATACACTTAGTTAAGTAGAGAGCACCGTTGCTCGTCTTACAATTTTGTATAAAAAAAAAAAAAAAAAAAAAAAATATATATATATATATATATATATATATATATATATATATATATATATAGTTTACCTGCAAAATGTTGACAACCTTTCAATGAATAATTACCAAGGTGAAATAAAACGTTGAAAATCACAACATCGTACAGTCACATTTATGACACAATCAAAATACTGACTGATTGATGTCGACATTTCCGCAAAGCACCATCACCTCTGCTGACTGCCTACAGATATTTTGCACACATCCCCTGTTAATTATATATTACAACTCCAAGACTGCACTACACTGAAGTAAAAGTGCAAAGTTTCCAATCCCCACTGTAGTTGGGAGGGTGGCCTAATGGTTAAGGTGTTTGCCTTACAAACACAAGGTACAGGGTTTGAATCTCACAGGGGATAACTAGCTAGGCTTAAAATGGCTTGCAAGGGCAGTTAGCCTAGTACTAACCTATGAATCTATGTACTAGTGCAATCTCCAATCAAATGTCGATCTCACAACAGCGAATGTACACTAGCATTTGCTGTTGCAGGTTTGACATATTTCAAATCACTGTTATGAAAACTTTGAAAACTGCCTTTCGGCAATAAAAGTTCCAACAGCATTTGTGATTTTGATAGCAAGCCTATATACATGTACATATATCTATATATATCTATATATATATATATATATATATATATATATATATATATATATATATATATATATATATATATACGCACACATATATTATTGTATTTATATACATATATATGTATGTGTGTGTGTGTGTGTGTGTGTGTGTGTGTGTGTGTGTGTGTGTGTGTGTATGTGTGTGTGACTGCATTGCCCTATATACCGAGGCTATGGAGAGTTAAGCTGAACTATGACACTTATAATGTTGGAGAAAGGGCCAAAAGGAAGGTCTCAGCATTAGATAATGCACTTACAAATATGTGGAAGTGGGTAGAATAACATGTGTTGCAATTGTAGGACTATTGTGATATCTGAAGTTCAGAGTTCTGACAGTCTTCTCTCACGTCATGTGTAAATGATACGTCATTTGACTGCAATCCACAATTTCATGTATGAGTTAAACCTGTGTACTTGCTGAAAACATCTGAACAGTGGTGAGTCATGCCATGTCTCCCTATTATAGCATATGGAAACCTTGAAAATGTATGGCATTTTATATGAATATGTACATATATTGTCAAGTCATATGTTTGTTTCTATGGCATCAACTACACCCACATTCTCTACAGTCCCCTGTGTCTACTGGATTTCACCACACATACATCAAAAACTGAACAAGTTGTTTAATGTATTATGTTGTGTGAGTACTCATTGACAGGACTAATTTAGCTTTGCCACAGGCTTGCCCATCAAAATGCAAACAGACACATATGCCCACTATGGGTGCATTTGTCACACAGCTAGACTACAAAAAGACTTCTGACTGTTAGGCTACCAGCTGCAGACGACAGTAGGAAGAAATATGACTCTGCTGGCCTCCCAAGCTGTGCAACACAGGGCTTGTTTATGTTCTCTCGGATTATTTCACTTGCAGTCATTTACAAAGCAGCCATGATATGTAAGTTAAGTACTGTGATCTGTGGTGTGTAACACTAGATAAGTAGAGGTTCTAGGCTCACTCGAGAACACTTTGTGTGGCATGTGTGTATATATGTCCCCAAAGAGCAAGTGTGCATATCACATTGACTTCAAAGCCAGCATTGCTTTGCACTTTTTTGGCTCATGTAATCAATGCAGGTCTCCAAGCTCTCATCCTCCACAAGGCCTGCTGATGTCATCTACCATAAGACTACCTAAAGCCATATTAATGCCTGACTTAAGCTCTGGCATGTGCAATAAGTAATGTGATCTGTTGTGTGCAAGACTAGATTGGTAGGGGGTTCTAATCTCAACCCAGCCCACTTGTTCTTCTTGGATGTGTATGTGCAGCTTCCTAAAAACAAATTATGAATGCCACACTGACTTACAAACAGACTGAGTTTTGCACTGTTTTGGGTCTAGCAGGTAATGCAGGCCTCTAAACTCTTGTTCTCCACAAGGCCTGCTGACGTCATCTACCATAAGAATACTTAAAGTGATGCTAATTTCACATTTAAGCCTTGGCACATGTGATAAATACTGTGATCTGTAGTGTTTAAAACTAGATAAGTAGGGTCACTAATCTCATTATAACTAACTTGATTTGAGTGTGTGATCTGTAGACATAAATAGGTTGTGGTGCTATTCTCACTGCAGCCATGTTTGTGCATGTGGATGTTAGTCAGAGCATTTTACATCAGCCTATGGAATTTACTAGGCTAATGGCCCTAGTGCCCTTTAAATCCTAGCCAAGTTATTACCCTTATTTAAACAATCAGCATCTATTGCCCCTGTCCAAGAGGGACACAGGTTGAACCACCATGGTAAAATTATGGTCATTTTTCCAATCGTACAGATTGCATCTAAAGAGAGTCAATGAGGTGCTCTGTTTGACATGATGTGGGAGTTTGTTCCAAAGGTATGTTAAAGTCTGGTAGACAATTCTCTTCTTCCAGCAGGTTGCATTAATGTCACATACCAGGTTAAGCCTATACAGTGAGTAACCCATGTACCATTTGACTTATGGATGGATATACACTACAGCATGGTCAGAAATTGCCCCGTATGCAAGGCAGAGTTCACCTCTGAGTAGTCTGTATGATGTGCACTAAAGTGAAAGGGATATTAGATGATCCCCCATGGACAAATGCTGAAGACCTGAATTCCCCTTGTGAGGAACCTATGTGGTCTTTCCAATTGCCACATGTGCTTGGAAAGTTACATAGCAAAATGGACTTTGCACTCAACTATTGGTTTGCTAAGGAAAGAGTACACTGAGGTTATAACATCTTTTTCTGAAAACAATGCTGTCACTTATTACATGAGCATGACAGATTGCCCATCCTGCCACTGTGGAGACATGGTGATCTAATGTAAGTTAGCTGTCAACCTGCGGGCCCAGGTCTCCCACCCCTGCGTATGTATGTCAGGTATTGCTATTGATGTGGTACTTAGCAAGAACATCACTGTTACAGAAAGCAATGACAATACACATATTTGAATTGCTTTTAAAGCCATGATTTTGACAAAATTCATCTGTTCAAGTAAGACCCTCATGCAGGATGTTGACTTACTTTGGGGATTCTATGATTGCTCCTAGTTTCTAGGCATCATCAAACCTTGTCAGCCACAGACATTTAATTTGCACTTGTACTTTGGAAAAATGGATTCCAAACAGTAAAGGATCCATGACTAAACCCTTTGGAACACCACCGATTACATCTCTGCTATTGGAGGTGGATTCCCCTATGTTGACTATATGACTTCTATCACTGAGGCAGTGAATGACCCATCTAATGATATAAGAGTTGATGCCTAGTTGGGTGAGTTTGTCAATGATGGCTGAGTGGGTGATAGTGTCAAATGCTTTGGCTATGTCCAGGTAGAATGTATGCATGGATTTTCCCCTCATCCAGGTCCCTGGTGACTGTCTCAAAGACGTCCACCAGGTTTGACATGCATGATCTCCCTTTGACAAATCTAAACTGTGTAAGGTCAACTGTGTGGATATTACCTATATCTTTGTCAGTAAGGTCCGTGATGAGTTTCCCCATGTTCTTACAGATATGGTCAGGATAAAAGGTATATAGTTTCCCGTGTCAGTGGAAGCCCTACCTCTGTGCAAGGGAATAACGGCAGCTGCTTTTCAGTCAGCTGGTACAAAGCCGGTGGTAACATTATGATTGCAAAGAGTTCTCAATGGTGTTAGTACTCCATGTTGGAGCGCATATAGGAGTCTGCCTGGGATGTTATCAGGTGCCAAAAATGCTGTGTCGCTGTCCCCTATAGAGGCCATTTTCAAACTGCTCTTTAGAAATACAAGGTAGGGTACAGATGCTAGGGATGTCATGGGTTATGTGTGGTGGGGACAGGAGAGTAATGGTTTTACATAACCTGTCAGCCAACAGGTTAGCCATGTTAACAGGCTCTGTGTATGTGGTATTATTAACTATGACTTCAGTACAAATGTGGACCTTTCCTTTTGGGTTACAAATGTGTGCCTTGTGGATGTCATTTGTGGAGGAAGGTAATTTGGATCCATACTTTGTTTTGGCAGCCTTCACAACAACTCTTAATTGCTAGTTTAAGCTGAGGAAGGAGTGTTTCATATTTAGGAGGGGTCCCTCCCTCCTACCTTTAAACAGCAATGTCACACTATTATTGTAAAGACTGTTACTGGCAGTTGTCCACCAAGCATGTTTTCCTCACCATAAGAAGCTTGTTGTGGTCATGTCAGGTACAGCCAAGTCAATGCAGTCACACAGGTGTTTGTATATAGCACTGGAGTAGAGCTCGGCATAGTTGCCAGTTACATCTGAGAAAGGAGGTGCAGTGAAGCTACTTATACCTTCCCATAGGAGGTTATAATCTGGATTGGTGAATTTCTTTAGTGTATTTACTGCAAGGGGGGGCAGTGTGTCAGGTTTGGTACCTACTTGAACGAGACCGATTTGTGATCAGATCTCACCAGGGAGGACCTTACAGTGGGGATGCTACAGTGGTCACCCATATTGGTAAGCACCCAATCCAGTATGTTAGCTCCCCTTATGGGTGTGTCAACCAGCTGGTCCAGGGTATTGGCATTAATGAAGTCAAATAAACTTTGGGCAAGTGAGTTTGAGCATGAGTAATCTACCCATTAGGTGGGTAGTAAATAACACCCCAAACCATGGTGCCCGGTTATATCTTGACAAACTGATGTAGATCCGAATAAGAAGAGTGGGTGTCCTGATTTATGGAGTGCTCCTTTAGCTGACAATGACTTGAATAGGTGCCCCACAAGCAGCTAATAGCCCTTGAACTGTATCTATGGAATCATACTGTGCAATCATTGTTGGTGTGTATGTATCCTTAATGAATATTTATATACCGCCACCATTAGTTTGCATGCCTTCAGTTTGAGGTCTGCATGTGTGGAAGGAGGTGTAGCCTGACATGGCTGTGGTGCTCTCCACAGCCTTGAACCAGGTGTCTGTGACTGCCAGAAGTCTGTGTGTTCCAAGGTGAAGACAGCTTCCAGTGAGTACAGTTTCCTGTTGACACTCCTAGTGTTTAGCAGCATAACCTTGAGGTTGTTTGTTAATGGGATTTTTACTTTGGAAATTTTGTCCTTGAGACACCACCTAAAAAGGACACTATGGGGGTGGCAATAGCCTTGGCCAGAAGCTGAATTCCCTGGGGTGACAGATGAAGACCATCTGTGCCAAAGCAACAAGGTCTGTTGATCATGTCTTCCCAGTCTGACAGATAGGGGATCCCCTTAGAATGACACCAGATGCTAAGTCTATTATTGAAGTCAGTCATCTTCTGTTTGTATTGAGGCATCATCCAAGGTGAAAGTAAAATGCAGCTGAAAACCAAGGGCATACCTGCCCGAGACACACAATGTGAGAGCTCAGTCATGTCTGTCATCACACAGTCCAGAGACGTATGTCTCAAGTTTTTAACACCAGCAGGAACTATGATATAGTCATAACAGTACCTGTTGTTGACAAATTTGATTATGTGTGATATGCTGTATCCTGGCACCTCACAGACAGCTGACCATGGGCACCTGCAGGCAGGTGCAAGGGGGTGCACTTGCACCCCCCTGGATTTTGACTTGCTTGCCAACAGTCTGTCACGTTAGCTTTTTAATTAAAAAAAAATATATATATATACTGTTTTTATTTATACAGGCATTCTTCTTTAAGAACGTTCCAGTCACTCACACACCTGTCACATCATGCATTGTCGCACAAATAGTCTGGTATTCCTTTCCGCCCGCGCGCAAAATTTTAAATACAAGATGATGTTCTGTTGTGTGTGTATGACAGCAAGTAAATGATTCCTTTTCTTTCATCCTGGGCAGGATTTTTGCAGTTTATTTTGCAGCAGACGACAACCATGCATTGCAGATGTATGCAGGCTATAGAAATTGGTGTTAGGAGATCTGTAAGAGATGTGGAATTCTGTGGGAGAGCCATAGTCACAATCTGCAGGCAAGTGTTGAACCCAACAGTGTTATGTTTCTTTGTGCTCATCATTACTTCAGATCGGGCGACTAAAGGGTGAGTCGCGCTGACACTGTGAAGTATAACGTTTGTATATATTGAATGTATGTGATGTTTGCATTGATTAACACTCTGGTATAATGCCTTTTTTCTTTCAAAGTTATGTGGCATTTGTTCCATCCACTTTTTTCTAGCATGATACCAGGTGCATCGAAATTTGGTCTGCCAAGTAATGCTTTCTCCTACAATTTCTTGCTATGAACAAGCACTTGTGTACCAATTTTTTCAGAGTTTTTTTTTCTTTGTGTATTTTGCAGTATTCTGTACTTGTGTATATTTCTTATTTTTGTATCTCTTTTTGAATACACTCACTTTTGGTCTTGTTTTTCATAGCTTTTTATTCGTTGTTAGTATTTTAATTATATATCTCCTTGTGCAGAAATTGGATCCACAAACATGCTGTTGTCAAGTAAATTCTTATCAGTCACTCATCATGTTTTATGTTTATTTTTCTGCTTGCAGCTGCGTTTAGATAATTGGACAGGATTGATGCCTCTTGCACTTTAACTGCGTTATTTGTACTTTTTTGTTTGACTCTGCAGCCACATTCTAGACCATTTACTCTGACTTCCCAATGCCTTCTCTCAACAACAGTGTATTGTTTTACATAAGGTAGTTCTCATGGTTTTGTTTGAAATGGAGTGCTTGTCAGATGTTCACGCCTGTAATGTGTATCCAATTTGCACTTTAATTTTCAAAGTGTAAGTGCTATTTTTCTTAAATGTAGTTGGATATTTTTAATAACAGTGTTGTGTGTATATGGTGTTTTAGACTTTGTTCCTATCAGCATATGTGATCCAGAAAGAACAGACAGCAGAATAGTCCCCAATGTCTTTTGGGATCATGGCATAATGATGCTTGGTGTAAAAGTGAGCAACGCACGGTCTTTTTTATGTATTTAGATATTTTATATAAGCAGAGTTAAAATAAATAAATTGCCTGGCATTTTGTCCTGCAAAAACATAACTTTTTAATAAAAAATAAATGAGTAGGTCCAATATACCATTTGTCCTTGTCTTCTGGTAAAATCTTTTGCTACCTTGATTTATTGACTCTTTCCGGGTTTCCTCCCATTTTTTTCTATCACTTTGCGATCCATTGCCTTATTGTTTATTGGCTTTTGTAACTTTTTTAGTATTTTATGCTTCTGTTGAGTTCCCATAAGTTCAGACTCTCTCTCCCTTTTATCCCTCCTTCCCTCTGGCTAGTTGGCAGCAGTAACCTTGTTTTCTGCCCCTCTCCTTCATTACTATTCCTTAGCCTGTTTACCTCACTTTCTTTATTCACACTTCCCCTCTGTTTTTTTTTTTTTTCTTTTTCATGTTTTTATTTTCTGTTCTTTATTTCCTCTTCTATACCCTTAATTTACCCTCTTCTGTCTTCATTCTCCCATTGTTTGTTGACCATGTAGCAGTCTATCTGTAGTTCTTAATTAAGTACCATGTATATTCTTGCAACCCGAATAAGCCTCTGATTTTTTTGTAGCCAACTAATTGGTGTTGCAGTTTGATAATTCATTATATTGATGGTTATGCTGTTGTAGCCAACTGTAGTATAATTAATACAATCAGGAAGGTGAATCAAAGAACTTTTGCATGGTTCTAAAAATGTGTGCAAGGAGCCTATGATTTGAAAACAGCCCAAAGGTAAACTTATCCTGCCACTGGCCAGATGCATTTTCTTTGAATGTCGGTTTCATTACTGTTTCAGTGAATGTGGGTTTCAAAGGTAGAGAAGTTTTAATGCTAAGTCTGTTTTCATTGTAAGGCTATTGCTTTGTTTAGGTTTAGTAAATGTCTATCAGTGTTTGTGTTATAACATTTGAAATAAAAGTTGTAAATTAAATCCAAACATTTGTAATCATTGTAGAAGTAAAGCATAAAACAGTATGCACACTGAGAAATTTGAACAGTGTCTATGGCAAATAGGGAGAAATAGCCAAGTAATGGGACACTGGAATGGCTGCATGGGTGGGGCTGCATGGGTGGGTGGAGCTGTGTGGGCGGGGCTCTGGGTTTGCACCCCCCTGCAAAAAATCCTGCGGGCTCCCTTGCAGCTGACCATAAACTTTCCCTTATCTAGCCTGGTGAGATGGACATCAATGTGTCTCACGATGTAATCAACTATGACTAATATGTCTGATTTTTGTTTTGAGGTAAGGGTTTGACCAGTGAGACAGTGGTGCATTAGCTATTATGTGTACTATGTTCTGCAGAGGTAGTATTATGTGTAACGTGCTTGCATTTCTGTTTGTGTCTGGTATTTATGTATGTTTCTGATATGGACCTCGGCATATGTAGGCATATGTGATGTAGGTTTGGGTGGAGCAGGAGGTGAGGTGGGCATGTTGGCACCCTGCTCATTGTCATATATACTGTCAGGTTTGTGAGAGAGCATGGATTCAAGGTTTTTCATTTAGATGCATCTCTCACATGTTGTGTTTGTGCGGAGTAGGAGCAGAAGCTTCAGAATGCTGTTGACATCTCTGCAGCAGTTTGAGATAATGTCATTAGCAATAGATTATTGCTTGTGTATACAAAACAACAGGCCAGGGTTAGGCAGTGGTCTGACAGATGCTTTCATGTAACAAGTTATTACCTTTATGGTGTCATTCTCAGGTAAAAGAGTATCTGACAGTGTGGGATAACATGACAGATTGAGTACGCTGCTTTGCAGGCTTGTGGCACTTGCATGACCCATAATCCTGTTATTAGACAGGGTCGCAATAGCATACTTACAAATGTGGCAATGTACAACTCCAGCAAAGTAAGAGTCATGCTGCTACACCCTTGGGGTTCACAGCCTCAAACACACTCTCTGTAGGCACTCTTTGCAATGAAGATGTGCATGTCTGTGCATGCAAAGAAAACTTGGCCAACTTTGCAGTCATTACTTTAGCCTTGCGAGTCTACAATGTCGGTCAAACAACCAGACAGCAAATGGATGTTGTGTGAAATGATGTGGAAATACAGTTTAGTGTTCCAGGAATATAAACGTATGGTATGACATACCTAGGACATGTGAGAGGAACAGAGACATTGTACAAAGGTGGCCATCTATCTGCAGTAGGCCTCACATCCATGTCATGCAGATCTGCACCATTACACTGTTGAAGGGCAGTCTAAATGATCTGCTATGAAACTGTTACCTAACATGGATCACTGTCACTGTGGAGCTTGATAGAGCAACCTTTGACATCTATGTCACCTTAGACTTAATCTTATATTGTGATGCAGCAGCTGTGCTCCTAATCACCATCGGGTCGGTACCCTAGTCAAATGCTACGACCCTCGGAACCCAAAGCATAGTACATGCAAACATCAAATAATTGGTCTGGTTGCTAATCAAGGCATTTACCTGGAAAAGGCTACAACAAATTTACAGAGCCTTGCACTGTGGGTCAAGCATGTGGGTCAACAAACAGGCTGTGGCCTGTTTCTTATCTTGGGTTTGGTGCTAATGTTTTACTTCTGGTAAGAGACAAAGAATAGGAGCTCTGTGTCCCACCAGAGTGAGGCTATGCTGAGCCCAGCAGCAGTGTTAGTAGTAGCCAGGAAGCAGCAGTTCAGGCGACTCACTTCTTTTCAACATTCTTCACAAGGTAATTGTTTGTTCTCAATATGCACTGCTGGATTAGTGTGTAGTTTCAGAATAACTGGCTAATACTCCATCCTTAACTTTACAGGGTGTACATATCAGTTTCCCTTCCAGTGTGTGGTAGTGCTCTGTATAGACTCAGACACCTTGGGTGACATTTTTATTGAATACCATGATGGCATTAACTCCAATACTGAGTAGCACACAGGACAACCAGCATGCGGTGTCAAGCTTTGTCCCCATAGTTGCGGAACAGATACTTATGATATTGAGTGATATACTCAATACAGCTGTTTAATCAATACTAAGGGGTCTCTTGCCATGGATATGAGGATTCTCCACTATGACCTTTCCCACCCTGGTGTATATGGGCATTCTGAGGCAATGTAGAAATCACCCCATGTTTACTGACAACCACTTCATAATCAAACAAACTGATATGGTATGCGAGAGATTAATATGAACAATGTCACTGGAGACAAAGCACTCACATAAAAGAAGTCCTAATGTCAATAAGGTGGTCAGTGGTACACCCACTGTACCCATCACACAAAATCCAAAGCAGATAGGAGCTGAGGCACTGACATGTAACCTACATAAATCACAAATACCCTCAGCAGCCCTATATGCACTCTGTGAAAACAACACGCATATCAACACAGAGCAATATTTCATGGAGGACCAACCTATTACCCCATAAGTCAAACCAACACACAATCTGATGTTCTAGTCATTGCAGAATTCATGCAAATGAGGATGTGTCATTGAATCCCACACTGACACAAATATTTTCCAGGAGGGGCTGAAACAGACATACAGTTGTCAGAGCCATGTACTAACACTAAATACTAAGAAATGCCCAATACTATCCTTTGGGAAGTCATCCACATCTGATAACTATCATATTGCTATAACACCTTGAACTGTTAACAGGTTAGTCAGTGATTTGCGTAACGTGTCTGTAATATTGTGAACATCATTCTATATCGCACAGCCTATAAACAATGGCATGGCATGTAAATCCAAGGAAGCCATTGTTCCAATGTAATTGGCATTCATCAAATCTATCATTGGTGCAATGCCACCTGTGGTATGTAAGTAGCCAGGCATATCTAACAACTATAACATCCACAGAGGTTCCTCAGTAAAGCACTACAAGATGTACGTAACATGTTCTATGCAGACCACATCAAGGCCCTATCTATGTATTCTGCCTCCTACATGATTTGGAGCAGAGGTTTATGTCTGCTATACAGGGCAGTGTCAGATCCCACTGTAGAAGTCTTGCATATCCACTAAACAAGTAGCACCAGAATTACCTGTTCTACAGACCTATACCTTGTCTGTTGTATATATAGGACATGCTGGAGAAACAGGTATGTAACTCAGAGACTTCACCCTATATGGAACAGGCTCCCCATCCATGTGAAGCAGAGTTTTTCCCTAATGGAAAATCAAGGGTAAGTTGCACAAATGGGCGGGGAACAGGACAATCATACCTGCTTGTGGACCAATGCCTCTGATGAACTCAGGGAAACTGTGGATTGTTCAACACCAATGTCTCGGCTTGTAGATGTTTTAGTTCCCCAAACCCTGCTTACACTTATTAGACCTTGACAGTGTTTAGGAATGCCTAGCTAGGCTTAAAGAAGCCCTTGTGTTTGTTAGCCTATTGAGCACATATGAACCTATGAACCCTGGAACCTATATCGTGTTACCTTTCTAACGACATTTGCCTTCTGTGCTGACATTCAATTCTGTGCTCTGATGTTGATGGGTTGATTGTAGATGTGTACCAATAGATGTGTCCTAAACCATCCTGAAAATGAGACATAAACATTTCCACGAGACACCTGTCATTGTGTGACTACACAGCCATTACAACAGCATCCATCGTAACATACACACATTATTATGGTATAGTCTTTATAATTGGAAAAGTACAAATTCAGAAAATGACCATTTTAAGTGGCATGTCAAAAGCTACACTGGATGAAACAAATTCATATTAATGTAGATAGTCACCCTGTACATCAGACACATAGCTTTATTTCCCTGCATCCATGAGAAAGATGATAAGGATGTGACACAGGTATTATCACTTGCACAGGGTGTTGAGTGGATGTGCAGGAGGCCTAGGCTGACGCAATAGGTTTGGCAAGCTTGTGTGTGAATCAAGAAGGGAAGTAGGTAAGATGGACCATGGAAATGTGTTGTGTGTGTCTGTAGATGACCTCAATGTGACAGCGATGTGTGAGTGTCTGCATGAACACAGTCAAGCTAAGTGCTAGCGCTGTGTGTCTGTATGTTGGACAGCCATGAGCTATGCATGGTAGAGCTGACAGTTTATCATCAACACCCCGAACATGTGAACTGGCTCTGACAGGTGTTGCACTGACACCTCCACGTCCAATGTCAGATGCTGTGCTACTACTTGAGGGTGACTGCTGAGAAAGTGTCCTCCATGAGAACACATAACTGAGTGCGGACAGCACACTCCCCTCTGGAGTGCTAGATGTACTGCAACTATGGAAACATGAATGTGCTTGGCCAAGTTAACTCTCAGCAGATGTAGTTGCTGACCAACGTCCATGAGGCAGACACTCAACTCTAACCAGATGTTCCTTTACAGACAACATGTGTTCCAAGGCAAATAGCTTGTGATTTGTCTCAGACCAATGCCTTTCCACTGTGTAAGTCAACCATTCCAGGGTATCAGCAACACAGTGGAGGCAGTCAAAGATATCATACTGTGCTGCATCCATAACCCTGAGCATTCATCAGGAGTTCCTTTCTGAATGTGTCTGTGCCTCCATGATGGCCTTAACATATGCTGTGTGACACAAGATGCGAAACCTGCAATGGGTGGTGGAAAAACAGCAGGTCTCCTATGAACACTCCTATCTATCTACCTGTATGGAACCTCACCAGCTCTTTGGCTATGACCAGTGAAAGCAGTCACTGCAGCCACAGTAGCCATACTTCCCTTTTCAATGTCCCCACCCTCCAACTGTCCAATATCTATGGCCACAGGGGACTGGGTATGTGTAGATATACTGGCTGTGTTCAGTGATAATGAGGGAAGACAAGGGATATTAACCTTTATATCAATTCAACCCCTGCAAACCCCAGCTGTGCCTCACTTTGACCACCATCATCATCAGAGCCTGAAGAGACAATGACATCAGGTTGTGAAGGGAACAAAGACCGACCTCCCTGGTCACCTGTGATAAAAGGGAAAAACATTACATTAATAGCTGCAATGCTACACTCTGTAGTACTATGTTGCAATATATATATTAAGCTGTATACATTGCTGTCACTATTACACAGTTGTATAATCCACAACATCATATAGGAGGACATGATGACATTATTTTCTAACCCAAATCATTAATTATTTGGAAAAAAAGTTCTTTAAACAAGAATCTCATGAGCAAAACATAAATGATGTGCACTGTTGACACTCTGCAAAATTCTTTACGATTGACAGTTAAGACAATCTGTGATGTCCTGACAACACTGTCAAATCAATCACTGTGGTCACACCTACAAGGCATAGGTATGAGTCTAAACTGTATACAGTCAGAAAATATCTGTACAGTTGGCAATCATTCAGACAGTACATCAATCCAGCCAGCAGGTCTGGGATGATACTTTATCAAATACATTGAACAAAATCCACATCTCTTGCAAAACAGTTTTGTGCTTACCAGCAGCAGGAGCATGACCTGTTCCTGTTCCTGACTGTTCTGTAAAAGTCTGAGGGGGAGAGGTAATATAAACAGCGATGCATGTTACAGTGTAACAGGGGTAATACACCCAAATATCTAACATTTACAGTAGCTGCTATGTTAATAGGTATGTGAGTCACAATCTGTGCATGAGCTTAGAACTGCAGCTACCCCCCCCATAAAACACCTGACACCCACATAAAACTATGTGCATTCTGACACACTGAATGCTACAGTATTCAAATGCTGATCCAACTAAGCATACCAGGATGCTCCTCTTGAGTGGAAATGGTTGCACCTTCATCCATGACATATTGGGTGATGGATGCCTGTGAGCTGTCCTGTGCTGCAATGTTTGCCAGGAATTCTTCAGTGCCTGACAGAGGTTGTTCTGCTGCAGGCCCAGCATCAGTGACCTAATGATCACTGGCTACATCCGCTGCATGTCTGCATGCCAAATGAATCATGTTGGTAGCACTGTGTCGCACTTGCTCGTATGTGTGATTCTGGTGACCCACAGCATTAATGCTGTGCACCAATTCATCCCACAAGGCTGCACGCTCTTGCCTATTTGCCCTCCCTCTTGACAGCAAGACTTGGCAGTGTGGTCTCAAGGCCTCAACAATGAGGTTGTTTTCTGCCTCAGTTAGGTGCAAGGCATCTGGCATGTATGCATAATATCTTGTGAAATACAAATAAATGAGAACACATGTCAGGATCCCATATGTGGGAGTACAGTATGTAGAGATACAGCAATAAAGGAACTCTATTGGCATTCCACGCTTGATTACCCATCTCATAAACAACAGTGTGCCAAATATACAAAGGTGGGGAAGTAACTACAATAGTAGCAGCAGTGACCCTCTCCTGTTTGTGACATGGCAGATACTCACGTATGATCACACAACAAATGCTGGAGTCCATTGTAGTGTGATCCATAGTAGGGAACCCCCCCCCACTCATAACCTATTTACAAACAACAGTGCCAACCAAATAACACAGTACCACTACAACTGTTACAAAGGAAGTATTCAGGAGACCTGTGTAACTAGTTAACACAGAGCATTATATCCTTGCTGTACTCTACATCCTCCATAGGTGTAACACAGCTGGAGATCACTGGCATGCCATCAGTGCAGTTCTAAGTATATTCAAACATATGCATCATGTTGGAAACAAAATACTGTAGGTACATACCTGATGGAGTACAAAACTCCTCTATTGAAAGATACCGCTATATGAGTACGGTGTGAACAAGTTAACCATACAAACTAACGCCTAGCTAGGTGTTTGCTTTTATAAGATGGTTCTCATTAGCACATGATTGCCTCTGAACCAATTTGTAGTTCAGGAATGCTACATGCAGCATACACAGCTCATTTGCAGTATAACCAGTCAATCCCATGCAACTAACATAAATAAATAAACTGCTCAACAATATATACAGTAAGACCTCAATGTAGATTCTATCCCCTTTCTCATATTTTAGGTTGGAAATTACTGGGCTAGAAATTATGTTAGCACAGAGAGAATGTTTGTAGCAGCTACTTGTTACATACAGATGTGTGTGCTACAGGCTGAAGCTGCTGCAGCTGCTGCAGGCAATAGGCATAGATAGAGAGTCTGTAGAATGTGCACGACAACAACACTTGAGTAACTTGTGGCAGCCTTGGTGTACAGCCAGAGCCAGGTTGAGGGAACCCATCCCACTGGAAAGTAAGGTACAGTATGTGTTTAAGGTAAATATGTTAGCCAAAGGTATCATTAACAGAGTAAAAGGAAACATACTTGGTGTATCCTACAACAAGGTAGGGGGTACATTAACCATTATGTCAACCTGTTGGATAATTGCCAAGTCATGTGTTATGTCATGACCTCCATATATGTATCTTACTTGTGCAGCTGTGGTTTGTCTGTAATATCACTAGTAGATCATTGTGAGCTGCAGTCTCATATGACTGGGCCTCATTTGAATTACATACTTCAAAATACTATAGGAATACATAAAATTACATTACCTAAATTCTGTACACTTTCTAGTGTTGTAATAGGAATAGTTTAAATGTGCTCCATCTCTAGGCCTTAGACTGCCATTAGTTTGAAGCAACCATTCAAACTGTACTGCTTTGGGTGGATAAATAGGTGATGAGACAGTTATACATATCAGAATTTATACTTCACTTACATGTATTTTAAATGCTAGACATGGCTGTATTTGAACCCTGCGGACCAAAAATTAATGTTTTCAAAGCATTTAACAGATGGAGCTATTGAGTCACTGTTATAGCAGGTGTATTTTGAAATGTTGTAGCTATAAGTGCACACTTGCCTACTGTTATATACCTCATTAACATCTATTATTATTATTATGCGTATGGCTTTATAGTGATGTATTACTCTACCAGAGACCCATTTAAACTCCTATTTTTCCATTAATCACATACCAGGTGTATTTTTACATGTTGTAGATATAATTGCACAGTTACCTGCTGTTACATACTTCATTTACATCTATTATTATGTGTATTATTTTATGGTGGTGTCTTTTTCTACCAGGGACTCAGTTGCACTCCAATTTTTCCATTAATCTTATACCTGATTTGCACAATGCACAATCCATGTTGAAGCGAAATTTAGCAAAGCGCAAACTGGAAAAGACAGTTGACCATGTTTAAGTGCTGCTTATCAATGTGCAGCTTTTCTATCTGTTTCTAAATGTAACATTTAATTTAAAGTCATCTTATGTTTCAGTCACCTGACACAGTTTCATATTATATGTAAAAGCCTTACTAGGCAGGACTTGAGCCCTGGGCCTAATACCCTGTAGAACATGGCTCAAATTATCTATCCACTGGGATAGTGAAGGAAACTCCAGAATCTTCAGAAATACTGTGAAGGTGTCTGTAAGCATCTAGCAGATGTCTAATGTTTATGTACTCTGCACTACACCTAGCTAGGCAATGTGACACATTGCGTAAACAAATACAAAAAGAAAATAAAAACAAACAAACAAAAAAAAAAACTTATTTATAGGTTCATAGGTTGGTACTAGGCTATTGGCCCTAGGGCCTATACAAGCCTAGAAATAACAATTCCCTGGATATTTCTTCCCACAATATTTACTTCCCTGGACCCCTGTCTAGCAGGGTGACTGACGTGAACCCTGGGATGAATTTCCTATCTCCCATCCAATCGTCTAGGTTCCTTTTGAAGAGGGCCAAGGAGGCGCTCTGCTTGACATCTATGGACAGTCTATTCCAGAGTATGTGGAGTCTCTGGGTCAGGAACCTATCCCTCCAGCATGTTTTGTTCATTGTGATGACAAGGTTTAGATCTCTAGTGGATGTCTGATGTATATGTATGCAAAGCTAATCATAGCGAAGCAAAGTGCCACTCCACATAAACATATCAATGTAAAAAAAAAATTAAAATGCAGTTTAATGAAATAAAATGTCTTGTACAACTTCCGGCCAAGGTGGATGGGCCAAAAGGTATGTGGCTTCACCATCAGTCTTACATGGATTCAGTATCCGTGTTGCTCTGACCTCCCTTAGGCAAGTGCCATAATTAATATGTATGGCATGCTGCAGAGGGGGAAGCGTGGTCATGTACATGGATACATCCCATGTAGGCCCTACACAGACCCTACAAGGACTTTATTGAATCCTGGGGCTTCCTCTAGTCAGAAGTTTTGTTTCTGGAGTATAACTCTGAACAGTGTGTACTGCTGAAGGATGTTTTCTAGTGAATGAATTTGAAGGATGTTTTCTAGGGAATAAATTATCAGGGTTGTAAATATATTTATGGGCTATGATCTTCTGGGTGTGGTTTAGATGTTGTAGTAGCTCTAACCCCTCTAGTTATTTTAAAGGTAGATAGTGGGAGTCCTAACTGAGAGGTTTATTAAAAGTTCTACTTTATTGATGCCAGTGAGACATGACGTCAATGAAAAACTTAAAACTGTTGTTTAATTAGAGCATCATCCATTCACTTACCTCTTATTTGTCCATTATTGGTTTAATTTTCTCAGCTATTCCCTTAAACAGAATAGTGTCAAAAGCCTTAGCAAAGCACTGTATGGCAGGTAGAAGAGAAAATGAATGGATGATGTGCCATTCAGTGAAAGATAATGCCAAGAAGGTAAACTGAATATTTAATGTGCATTGAATAGTTATCTTCAGGAATAATTTTATATTTGACAGCTCTATTGCAAGGTTAAGCCATGGTGGTGCATTAGTAGCATTGTTGCCTCACAGCAAGAGGTTCTCCTGTTCAATTCACGGCTGGGGCGCCTTCTGTGTGGAGTCTGCATGTCCTCCCCATGGTCGAGTGGCATTCGAAAGACATGTGTAGGGTGTGCCTTCATTGAAGGTCGGGTGCTGAGCTGGCACCTCAGCATTGTAAAAATCTACTGCCAATCATTAGCAGACTGGAGTTCCGCTGTGGCGACCCCTAACTGGGAAAAAGCCAAAAGAAGAACTGTAAGGTTATAATTGTGTGAGCCATTTCTTTGTTAGTAGTGTGTCTTCTTTGTCTTTTCCACATGGTTGAGCAACCACAAAGTTAGTATATATAAGTAAAGGAGATGTGGAGGTGGGGCAAAGTTCACCACATAGTGAGTACCATACCCCTAAGATATGCTTTACAATTTTTTCCTCTGAATGTTTCGTGAGTGCATTATCTTATGAGTTTGTCTTATCCAGTGTACTGTTTATGAATTACATTTTATTGACTTGTAGTGACTCTAAAACAAACATGGCTAAAAGAACAAAGAGAAATGGAATTTGCAGAATAGCCAGTGAAACATTTTTGTTGTGTAGCATTTTTAAATTACATTTATTTATCATTTGTTAACCAGGGAAAGTCCAACTTGGAACATAGACAATTTTCAGTGGAGGCCTGGGGAGAAATCCTCCAGATGCCTGTCTTGATCAGGGGAGAAAATCAGAGCACCTGCAGGAAACCCACACGAATGCAGGGAGGACATACAGACTCTGCAGAGAAGGCACTCTAGCCAAGAATCAAACTGGAGAGCCTCTTGTTGTCAGGCGACAACGCTACCACTGCACCACTGTGCCATCATCATACCCAATAGATTCATAGGAACAAGTAATCCATGCATTAAAAGATTGTATGGTTTGAATTAATTTTAGACTAACTACAATGTGGTTTTACATTTAAAAGGCCTAGGACTGCTTTTCTTATGGGAGAAAAAAATAGCCTTGTCTGACTGAGATAGGGATCATATAGGAAGACTTTGACTGAGACTGCTTGACTGTTCAGAGGGTTATTTTCATCAGTTTTATCTGTCTTTATTAATTCGGCTTCTTTGTATAACACTGCTCATGGGTCAGTGGTTGTTAAGAATACCTTGTATACATAGATATATATATATATATATATATATATATATATATATATATATATATATATATATATATATATATATATATATATATATATATATATATATATATATATATATATATATAAGCACACGAAAGTGACATTTTTGATATAAAACTGCCACGGAAATGCCCACAGTACTTAGTTACAGAAACAATAACTACTTTGTGTGCTGAGAAGCGCACTAAAACACACACACACACACACACACACACACACACACACACACACACACACACACACACACACACACACACACACAAGCACACACTCGCACACAAGAGTTTGGTCTTAAATCCTGATTGTAATCTATACACTTACAGCTACCAAGCTGTACTCCTCTAAACCCTTCTTGCACCATCTCTTTGTAAAACAAGAAATAAAGATGCATAATCATGGTTATGTACTCCCTTGCTATCTCTGCAGTCAGCCTGGAGGATGTGGACATCCTGTGGTAGTGTAGCAATTTTCCCATTCTTACTGATAACCACTTAATTTTTAAATAAACTGATACAGTGAGTGATGAATGCAGTTACATAATGTCAGTGGAGGCAAGGCTCTCACAGACATGCGTTTATATTAACAACAGGTTGCAAGTAATAAACACACACACTACAGCCACCCCACATAGTATGGATGAGAGCCATGGACACACACATATGCTGTAGATCTTAATTTTAATCTCCCTAAACCACAATAACCTCCATACATGGCACAAACAAAAAGTATCCTCAGCAACCGCTAGAGCATTACAAAAAACTGACACACAACACAACACATATGGCCACATCATACACAGTCTAAGTTTCTAAGCTCATAAGGCACACCACCATACAATCCAATATTTTGTCACAGGAGACTCCATTGTGAGACAAACTGATGTCCCACTCACCAGCATAAATAAGAAGATAATCATGGCTAATCACCTGTCAGGAGTCAGGATCCATCAAATCACACAGTTTCTTAGGTTGTTGAATCACAAGTACCAGTATGACTCAGCCATACTCCCTATGTGCATAAATGGTCTAAGACTTACCTCCCTGGACTACATGAAGAGAAACATGAGAGAGCTTTCAGAGTCTCTGACGGAGGCTGTTATGAGCCTAGCACTGAGCAGCATTCTCCCTTCTCCTATGATGATGTCATAATATGAACAGAAAATAATTGACTTTAACTATTGGCTTAGAGTATAGCATCATTCAAAGGAGGTACTTCAGCCTGGGAGGATATGTTGACAGACCATGATGCTTTGCTAGAGATGATTTGCATATGTCCCCTCTGGGATTTTAAATATTGGCTAAAACCTCGTTCACACCCACTCTGCCTGTCTTAGCTATTGCTGATCTGATAATCCTACTAATATAGCTAAACCAACCCAAGATAATCTGATGGTGTTAGTCCAGGAGTCTAAGCAAGAAACTCTACTCCCTGCAATCTCTACTCACTGGAGAATGTAGACATCTATGCATTTACTGCGACATGGTTTAAAGCTGCAAAGAGCACCCTGGCAGTGCAAGGCTGCAATGTCTTTCATACATTTAGAACAGCTACTGCACAGGAAGAGACAAAAGATGGTGGTGTCTCCACTTACATTACAAACACACACCTCAAGACTGGTCTGTCAGTAGGATGCACTTCAGCTTCTGATAACGAACCATGCCAAGCTACAGGTCCCCCTCTGTGACCCAGAAACTTTAATGCATATTTAAATGTAATAGAGGTGCTTTCCATTCAACCTAACTCCATACTCATGGGTGAGTTCTACTACCCAAATATAAATGGGGAATAATACATGACCCCTAGCATGCAGGTCCAAAGATTCTTGGATTTTGTAAATAAAAACACTTTGGACCAGTTAATTTGGATGCCCACCAGAGGTGCAAATATCCTTGAATTGGTTTTCAAAAACATGGTATAATGTAGCTTCTTTTCTTATGTACTGTCCTCACAAGTCAGGTCAAGACCATAAAGCTGTTTCTTTTGAAGTAAAAGTAAAACCAGGGACACTGGCTAACCCTGCAATATTTAGTAATTATTTTAGGACAAATGTCCTACTACTAAGTGACTTACTGCCAAAAATTCAAGCCAGTAAAACTCTAAGAACACTGCTGCCTTTGCAGATTCAGCCACAGAAACTTTGTACAATCATGTTAACAGCTGCATAGAGACAGTTGTACCTACTGGAATGAATCACAGGATCAAGTCAAAAAATAGCAGCCATGGTGGAATCCAAACATCAATATGCTACATAACAAAAGGAAGACATTTATATCAAAATTAGGAGGTACAACACCCAACAAAGTACAAAAACACTCAGCAGCCTAAACAAGCACCACAGGGGGATAATAAAATACTCTAAAACTAAACATGAGGTAAAATTTGCTTCCCAAGCCAAAGGCAATCAAAAAACTTTCTTTGGATATGTCTGTGATCTCATAGGCAATACACAATGTACCAAATTAAATGTAAATAGTGCCGCCTAGAGATAAGGTGTTCAAGGTGTTCTCCAATAACAAGAGCACTGTATTGATAGGTACTGATAAAATCCCAGGATGCCTCCTTAATAGCATGCAATATGAGCTATCAGGACCACTAGAAATACTATTTGACCACAACCTCCAAACAGGCTTTGTGCCAAAGGAATGGAGGACCACAATTGTTATCCCACTGAATAATGGCTGGCCATCCATGGAGATGGGGATTTATTGACCTGTAAGCCAGACTAGCTGATGTGCAAAGCTATGGAGAGAAGAATCATGGATACTCTAAATTACATCATAGGTAACCAACAAACATCAAACCTAAATCAGTTCAGGATTTTGAAGTTCCGGTCTTGCTTACTCAACCTGGTGGACTTCTTTGAGAAGGTCATTAAAGCAATGCATGAGTGAAAATGGTACATACTGCCTACTTTGACCTGGCTGAGGTATCTGACACTATAACGCACTCAGGCATTAGAGCAAAGATCACTAAAATAGGTATAACCCCCTATATCATTTTTATTTTCAATTTTCTTGCATGTAATGCTATTGGAGATTTTCTCCCCGACCCTCTGCTGAAAATGGATCTGTATCCAGTCGGACTTTCCCGATCAACAAATGTAAAATAAAATAAAATAAATAAATAAAAAGATATCACCCTCTGGATAGCCACCTGGCTTACAGACTGGACCCAAGAAGTTAGAATAGGGGAGTCTTCATCCACAAAAAGACTGGTTACGAGGGGATGCAACAGGGCTGAGTACTGGAGCCACTCCAGTTTGGCATCTACTTTTCTGAGATCATGACTAACTTGAAGGACCTTGAGCTGACCAAATTTATAGATTATTTCAAATTGGGTGCAGTGAGAGAACCCCCCCCCCCAAGACACAACTATTTTCCAAGAAGGCCTGACACACACTTATAACTGGTGTCACAGTTATGGTCTAAAACTCATTATAGTATGTTTTGGAAATACAGTCACCCCAGCAACCTACAGACATTGACAACCTACAGACATTGAGAATGCACCCCTAAGAGTAGACTCTGTAGTCAGGGATTTGGGAACACATGTAGACAGTGATTTGGCATTTGACCCTTGTGTGTATGCTGTAGTGAGGAAATCATTTTGTGTTGCACAAATTATAATCAGGGGTATGGCATCAAGATTCAAACATATCATCATTCCATTGTATTCTGCTCTCATAAGACCAATCCCTAAGTACAATGCCCCCACGGTATGTATCTAGCCAGGCATATGCAACAACTGGATGGTACTCAGAGATTCTTCACAAAAACAATATATGTTGTGGAAAACAAGCCCTATGCAGACCACCTCAATGTCTTGGCCTTATGTTTGGTCTCCTACAGGCTGCTGAGAGGCAACCTATACCTGGCTTACAAGGGATCCTCTGATCCAGCTGGAATTGACTTGTTGCATATCCAAAAATCAAATATTATTATTAGAAACCAAAAAAATATAGAACAACCACACTGACAAGATGAGATGCACCAGGACAATCCAAGAAGAAATAATATTTTATTTGATTACTGCAGTAAGGTCTCTTTTTAAAGCAATTCAAGTAATCACATGAGAGCTAACCTCTCTTTCTTATAGATACAAGCATATTCCAAAACTTTGACAAAATGTGTGTATATATTCAGTCACTCATAAGAGCAAATGGCAATATAAATACAGAAGTATTTATAGAAAAACTCCTTTGAATTACATTAAAATGAATTGTGATGGTAAAACATTATTATATAATAAAGGAAAATCTATACATATAAAAAATGTTGCATATAATCAACTAACTAAATTAGAAGATAAAAATATATATAGTAAAAGTTTGAAAAGGTAAGCTTTGTTTGACAAGTGAAGGTGATGTAATAATAATCACATGTGAAGTCTTTTAACGCATGTATGTTTTGTAATCGAGTAGAATGTTTGAATATTGTCAAACTGGACTTCCACATTCTATTGCAAGATAAAGTTTTAAGTGGTAGACTAGGTAACTATCCAAACCTCTCCTGAATGAAGATTATAAATATAGGAGACTATTTAATTTGCAACCATTTTGTGAGGCACTCTTTATTCAATATTCTAGTGCAAACTGCCCACAAGGGTACTTATCCATTCAGCAGTTATAATATTTATCATAATAATGTATATTTGCCATAATTACTGGTCTAAAGTTTACAGTATAGTGATGGCTTACTTGTAGTATATAATCAGTAGTTTATGCTTTTACATGTTCCTGGGGTCATTTTACATGTGAGAAACTATTACTAAATTAAATGTGAGGCTTCAGGAACATGTTAATGATTTTAAGGAAATAAAGTAAAGATTTCTGAAACAAATCATTTTAATAACAGAAACTTTGGTGATGTTAGCTCTTTGAGGGGTACTTAACTTGATCTATTTACCCCACTTGTCATGCCACCAAATGCCAGTTTAAAATTTGATGTCATGCTACATCACATGCAGGAGAATAAGTGGCTTTAATGTTTCCATTTATTTGGGCCTTTTGTTACGCAGCCCATTTTCTTGTGATACAGGAGGTAATAGACAGCTTTCATGTTTCAGTAAATGCCCCATCTGGTGAACAACGAAGAAAGTCTATTATCTGTAAGGGTTTCAACTTTATCAACTACCAGATATTCTGTAATGCACAGGGTCTAATATACACTGTCCCTTCAGGCCACCAAGGCAGTCCTTCAACTTCCCCTTCTAGCATATGTGTGAATTATATAACACATTTGTGCAGGCTAATTTTTCCAAGTTCCATTATAATGGTGGTTGTGGACAAGCCCCAGAGCCATGGTTAATGATGCATATTGGAAATCAAAAGTATCCAAGCTCACCCATACCATCTGCATAAATTTCAATGATGCATGGCTGCAACCTGCAACCATACATTTTTCCAAAAAACAATAGCCAACATTTAATGGATAGGGTAGATAGGGGAAACATATATTAATGTTTATTAGTGTTGGTTAAAAACTGTAGAAAAAAATCATCAGAAATCCTCAGACCATGGCAGAGAATAGGTATAAATATGCCTTCACAGACCCGAGTCATTGTTAGTTTTATGTTTGGACAACTGAAGGACTACTTCTGCCATCTGTATATATCAGGGGTGCCCTGCAGTAGGATTCTGATGCATGCATTGGGTTATTCTCAGTATGTGCAATGTTACATAATGTCATTACATGCAAACAGTTACAGCAGGACAGACAAATTCAGGAGGAGGAAGTCTCAGACACAGGAGTAGAGGAGGTGCCTGATGAGGGGCTGTAGAAGAGCTGGTAGCAGGAAAGGAATATGTCAAATAAAGATGGTGCAGTATGCTATGGCACTGGCTAGATGGCAGCATCTGGTTCTTAACTTTGGAACAGAATAAAGGATTAATCAGAAATGAAAAAAATGATGCATGCAATTCTTCACACAGGCTGTGCTGCTCTATGCATAGGCCAGCTACACACTGCATCAAGAATAGGCTATGTAGGTAACATAGTACAGTGGGCAGGGTACAGCTGTCATCATATGCACATGTGGAGAGAACCAGTGCTAAGTAGAATAAACGGGCAATTGTGTGCATGTCTTGGTATGTTTGACCATAATGCTGTGGATGTCAGCCATATGAGGATGGGTAGGAAAACTATGCTACACTGGTCAGAAAGAGGTCTTAGTCTCTACTGGTGTGTGTGTGTGTGTGTGTGTGTGTGTGTGTGTGTGTGTGTGTGTGTGTGTGTGTGTGTGTGTATGCATGTGTGTGTGTATGTGTGTCTGTTTGTCTGTGTTTATGTCTGTATGTCTGTGTCAATGTATGTCTATTATGCAGGAGAGAGTTGATTGTTCTTTTTTTTGGTGCCTGTTATCATTGTCAGTGCTGATGGGCTACTTCAAACAATTATTCTATTTTACATACTTTCAAGTGAAAGAATAAAAAATAAATAAACTGTAGAATGTCCTTGAACTTGAGAAGAATTAAGAAACTGAATTAAAGAACACATAAGTCACAGCTGTGTTTGAACAAATGCTGTCTTTCATTGGTAGTGCAGAAAGTGGTTATCATCTTTGTCCATTCATCTGAACCTTTACAGAGAATTTAATAAAAGAAAAACTGAAGAATAACATCATAAAAGAATTGAACAAAACATAAAATATAAATGGACCGATGGATAACCTCTATCTAGTTTGGAGCTCATATCAGCACTTAGGAGATACCTAACACTAAACATATGTATAAGGGGAACAAAGTGAGTTCAGTCATAACTCTCACAGCATGATCTACAATGGAATGAGAAGTTAATATTTGTGGTACAAACTGTCTGTCATGGGGATATTGTTTCTATAATAGCCAAAAGGGTGTATGTACTATAAATGTCCACAAAGGTATGGTGGCAAAAAAAATGGCGAAGTTAGCAAAGGTGGCTCCATGGTAGTGTAGTTTGTCTTGAGACTGCAACTACACCCTCTATGGGTGTCAAAAGAATCTATTGTTAAATGGGTTACTGCATAGAACTTAATTATTGTTAAGACTGTAGTTATTAGAGAGGAAAATTACTTGCAGTGGAAGTCCACTGTGTTTAAGGCAATGAGGACAACTTTTCAAGCACCAATGTCCCAAATCCACCTGGTCTGGGAAGGAGTGCAGGGAAACATGTACATGGTACCATTTGATTATATCCTGACAGATATTTTAGAAGGAAATTGTTTTAATAACACAGTACATTGTGTACATGCCATTGCAGCAGAAAGAATTGGAGACAAGAACATTTGGTAGATAATGTGGTAGAGACCCAGACAGTACAGAAAGCACTAGCCAAGGCTTGCAAAGTGGCTACTTCAGGAGAAGAGCTAGGCAGTAGCAGCACACTTGAATTTGAGCCACATATTTTCAAAGTTACTGAAATTCATTTAGAATAACTGTCATAGGAAGAGAACTAGGTAGTAGCAGTGAATTTTAATCTGAACCACAGCTGTCAAAAGATACATTTCCTTTGGAAAGACATCTGGGAATGATCTCAAAACAGCAGCTGAGACAGGAAGAGCTCTCAGATCCCACCTTATTGAGATAGGTGACAGCATCTATGCAACCCATGAAACCACACATACAAACACACACACACACACACACACACACACACACACACACACACACACACACACACACACACACACACACACACAAAAAAAATTGCTTACCTTCCTTCATTAATGGAAAAGTGGAATGCATAGTGGTCATAAACAAACGGAGTATTTTAAATAAAAAATATAAATAAATAAAACCTGCTCCCATGCTTATAGCTCTGGATGCACCCAATAACAGTTATTCTTGTTTCAATTAACCTACCTACATCACCTGAAGCAGCTGGAGCCAATAAAAATTGTTTCTCGCAGTTTCATACAGCAGCCTTGAGAAGCACCTTATAAGCAACTTTTTAGTCGTGCAATTCATCATGTCAAATCTAATCTATTTTGAAAAAAGCCCAGCAGTTGGAGTAAGGCAATTTCTTATTTTTTTCTGCTCAGCAACTTGTACAGACTCAAACCTTCACAAATGCACAATAGCATGTGAGGAGTTCCACACTCGCATAAAGAAACAAACAAAATACATAAAAAAAGTAACATTTAAAAAAAAAATAATAATAATTCACTTTATTGATGTATTTATTTTTGTATTTGTTTTTCCACTAGAGGGGTCTTTAGTTCAGCAGCCTATACTACAAGCTACCCCTGCTGTGAGATCTGGATTATATCCTGGTAAGTGCTGAAGGCAATCTTCTTGTTTTTATGATTAGTCTTGGCAAGACTATGTTTCACATGAAAATGAAGTGATGAACCTACTGAAAAGAGTAAAGCTGAGTATTAAAGAAAACAGCTTTCAGGTAGGAATGGCAGATGTGTGTTATCTTAGATATTTGGAGGCGGTAAAAAGATTTAGCCAAAGACTACCAAGGAGAAGCAGTTACCTAAAGAGTAGGTAGGGGCATTCCTCAGGACAGTGGGTATTAAAGAATGTTTGTACCTCAATATAGTGTTATAGCCACTCCTTTTTCTGATGAAGACCAGCTGATTTGGTTGAAAGTGCTTAACTTTGTTAAACAGTTCGCTTTGTCTGTATGTGCTTATAGTATTTTGCCGTATCAGTTCATTTTTTTGTACTTTGACTTCATTAAATTGTGGATTTACCATATTTTTGGCAGTCGCGAGCACTTATTGGTGGAACCGGAGAACTATTATACTTTTTCATATGTTTCTCTATAAGCAGGCATTCTAGAAACTAAAGGAAGCCTTGAGTGGATCCCTTGCACTAGCCAGTAGTGGTTATAGCCAAGGATGCTTCAAACCAAAGGCTGTAGGCTATAATAAGATTTCTTCAAAGGAAGAAATACATTCAGTACTATATTTAATCACTGACTTCAGCAAAGGAAAAAATCATACGCAGCAGTAAAGAATAACTGTTTGGAAGATATGTTGAGCTCTTCCAAAGCTTCAGCTCTACCTGTGTGATGGTAACTTTAGATCATAGTCACTTAAAAGAGTCAAACAGGGCCATTGAGGAAAAATATATGTTTCTTAAATGGAAGATGTAGATTAAAGTCCTATATCATAACTATTCAGAAGTGAAGTGGAATCAGTAATGCAAGTGTCTAACAAGTCAGAAGAATGAGTGGTGTAAGTTGAGATCACCTTCAATCCACTCAAGCTCCATATTTTGATCATGTGTCAAAAGGAGGTATGCAGGAAACATACAATAAGTTGAGGTAAATGCAATGACTTTTCAGAAGAAAGAAATGTGACTGTGACACTGCCAGCCCAGCTATCTGGAATTTTGAAAATAATTTGGTAATTTGTGAATATTAATATTATTCATATGCTTGCCTTGCAAATGTAAGAGAACTATATGTTATGAGCATATTAAACTACTGGTGCAGAAGTGTGTGTTGAACAAGGTTTGTACAGTACTGAGCTTCAAGAATGTATCCACAGTGTAGCCTACTAGAAAAGAACAGAAATGTATATAAGCTATATACCTGTGCAAATGTATATTTTAATAGTAGAAGCTGGAACACACAGAGTTAACTTACAAAACTTCAAGAAAATAAGTTGAGATTGTTTTACAATTGTGTTATCTCGCAGTTTCAGTGAAACAGACACAGTGTCTTGAGCTACATGTTTTTCTATTGTCTGAAAAGAAAAGTAATTACTAGGTTTGAAATGTAAAGTGTTTAATTAATTTACAACTTCCAGTTCTGGGCAAACATCTGAGAGACATGTATTTCTCACACAGAAATGCTAAATTTTGTTAAGTTTCTGTCAGCCTGGGAACTGAAGGCAGGTGACAAAGAGTGATGGCATCCAGGCTAATCCAGCAGTAATATGTGATATTAGTTTAAGAACTCTCTGAGAGAGAGATAAAGAGAGAGAGAGAGAGAGAGAAGGAATTTTGCATATTGTCTTAGACCTAGAAACATCCATTTAGCACTTCTGCCTGTGTTTTGTCTGTAAGTCTAGGATACAGTAATCTCTCTCTTAGATATAGACAGGAATATAGTAAAGATTAGTTTAAATGTTTTCTGTATTTGTTTTAAAATATTTCCTGTGATTCTGAACTCTGTAATTACTGTGTTGTTTGAGCATTTTCTTCTTCTTTTATTATTTATTATTGAATATATTTAAACCTGGCTTTATGGCTGATATTTGTGATACATATTTAAGATCTTACAGTACTTACATATGTATTTAGTGACACCATACAGGACACTCCTAAATAGCCTTAGTCTTGGTCACACTTACCATTTGGATAATAGTAACATTACACAGTAGGATTGGTCACCCTTTGTAAGGGACTTTAGCTGATAAGTAGGGGTTGATGGCAGTGATAACTACCTTATAGTCTGGGAAGAAGGGGTCATAGCTAGTAAACCTGAGACAGCCTTCCCCAGGTATGTGTGTGTTTGTATATAAATCAAATCTCAAAGTGTGTGTGTGTGGGGGGGGGTCAGCTACTTGGGAATGGACACAAAGTACTGGTTGGACAGCGAGGGTGCTGGAGGTCTTGGCTTGACCCCTCAGCTGAAATCTTAATCCTATAGCTGTGTCAGTGGGGAGTCTTATTGAGGATCGGAAGAAAGAGGGAGAAACCAGCCCCAGACTGACTGTGATCTCTGTATGCACTTAAGGGAAATTGTACTTTACCGTGTGTGTACTTGTCATCCTACCAATGTGTACTTCCCTCACTGGTACCAGTGGTGAGAATTGAGGCTTCTTGATTACTGGGCTATTGACAACTAAATGACAGATGCAGTGTTAATTTCCAGTAAAATCATGCCACATTTTTCTGTAAGCATGCATCTTTCTTTCAAAGGCTGTTATCACAAATGAACCACAATTTGTGTACAGCTGAATGATGTTCTAAACAGGATGCATAGATCTGAAATCCTATTCTAACAGGATGTAAGGGCATTGACCTTTGAATGGGGGTGTTTGTCTAATGAGTGCAGGATTGACTGCAAATTTTCCAGTGTTGCATCATTCCATGATTTCCTTTTTGGGTGTTTTTCAAGTAGTAAGAAATTCCAAATACCAAAGTACAATTTTTTATGTTTCCACTAGCCCTTGTCTTACTTCTAAAGAGAACATCATCACTCATGAGCTTTCTGCAAATGCATTAGACTCTAAAATGGCAGAAGTAGATGGAATTCATATAGAATTCAGTCAACATCCAACTAGTGATAATAGCAGGACCAGCTTTCTAGTGTTATTTTCCCAATTGCCACCTGTCTGCTCAAAGCATGTACATTATACTGCTCAGTGCAACTGTGCCTCTGTGTGTGTATATATAATCTTCAAAGTTTATTGGATAGTTTAAAAAGTTTATGTAAGATATCTTATTAATACTCAAAGGCTTACTGACGATTATTTGTCAAAGAATGATATAGCAACTAACAACGCTGACAAATTAACTCTGATTAACTCTATGTCAGCATCTCAGATGAAAATATTTTATAAGAAATAAATAAAGTAAGGAAGATTACGGTTAATCAAGCCTCAGTTTTCATTTTTAAGTATCTTTCCTTGACCATGTTAGAAAATTTACATTTTTTGTTGCTATTATAAAAATATTATTTTCTCCAATATTAAAATCTATCCCGGGATTCATGAAGCTCAGCGCAAGGACGGCATTAGCCTTGTGCCGACCGTGCAGCGTAGAGATGGCGCAGCAGTACCACATGCATATTAATGAAGGCATGCTGCCGTAACGGCCTGGTGCATAGGAAATG
>NC_056731.1:1051194273-1051249273 GCF_019279795.1 Protopterus annectens | reverse complement strand
ATGTTTACCTCCAGGCCACTCCTTGGTGTTGTAATGCTACGCTGTGTGGTACGTCCTTATGCTGGCAGGGCGTTTGCAATTCAGTATTATTTGACTCATTTGCATGGCATTGAATGCTAATTCCTAGTTACCGCATGGAACACTGTCACAGACCCTTAACAACCCTTGAGCCATGGTTGTGGTGTAGCATGCGTGCCATTGACTATTATGGGGATATCAAGAATTGTGTTAAATTACAGTTTTATGACATCTAAATATATTTTCATTGTGATCCCGTTTGCGCACCGATGCACTGCAGTTTTACTTTGCGTTGGTGTGACCATGACATTAAATGTTATTTTTTATATGTTTTGCATGTTGTTTTATGCCATTGGCTATATATTTAGCAATTGGTATATATATTAACATTATAATACGTAAGTCTGGTCTGCTTTCATGGCTCCGATTTTATGTTTGACAAAATGTAAACTGTTTTTTTTTTTTTTTGGTTTACATTTCTACATGCTTACTCTACGCCTGCACAACTTCATGACTCGCTATATACATTCATTTGCATGCTACACTGCTGTGCATGGGGTAATTAGCATACATGCGCCGGGAGCTGAGCAGCTCTGGCATATGCTGGTAGTGCATGTGGAAACAGCTCTTACCTGAATCGCTCGGTGGCCATATTGGCACTAGATCGCCAACGCTACTCTGGCGCATGGCACAAGCTTCATGAATCCTGGGGCTAATTTTATTTTCCTGCAACATTGCAATTCACATTTAAAGTTGTAGCATTTTCTTTGCCATCACACAAATGTGCTCAAATATGGCTTAAATCACTTCAGCATGCTAAAAAGAGAATTACTGGCATTCCTAACTTGGGTTCTTTTCTCCCACACTAGATGGGAATTTTGATTTATTTTTATTTATATTATTTGAGTTGGATGGACAGCTCATTGCAGCCATGGAGACTAAGCTCCTTCATTTGTTTATTTTTTTTTTGTATGACTAATAACTTTGCTTTATTAAACACAAATAGTGTCAACCACTCCACCAAAGGAAAGCAGTCATTTATGTTATTTCATTAAATGAAAATCCACATTTACTATTTATTATTTATGTATTTATTTGACATTTGTTGACTGGGATAGTCTGACTCAGCTATTGCCCTTTTTAATTGGAGGCCCATGGCCACAGTAGAACTAAGTAAGATTAGCACAACTAAAATAAAATAGGTAAACAGGCATTACAGTACTAGTAAGAAAAAACATATTATAAGGCATTAATACAAAGTAGTAAAAAAAAACAGGTAATAACACAATTAGATTGTTATCAGTGATCCTAAGTAAATTACAAAATGCTGCTAGTCATTTTTGTTACAGGAGGTGTACTTCTTTATATTAACAGGCACATTACAGTAGGATATAGGCAGCAGGTTTCTAGATTTACAAAATGAAGGAGCGTGGATATTAGATGGAGACTGTCTTATCGTGTGAAGAGGTTACTATCTATAAGACAGAGGAAGGAAAGAAAGGAAAGGTGAACAGTAAAGGAGTAGAAAGAGTGGGGTTCAAGGGGGTGATTACAGTGACAAGTCCAAGTGCTGCTTAGGTAGTTTATGAGAACTTTTTTGAAAATGTGGACCTGGGGAATATTTCTTACAGTCATGGGAAGCTTGTTCCATGAAAGGGTGGGATTATAGCTTTAGGGATTGTGACCAATGGATTTTCTGGGTTTGTGAATCTGTAAGTGACTCCTGAGGGTTCTAGGAGGTGTAGAGAGATACAATAGAGGAGATGTTAGAGCAGAAGAAGGGTTTGTATATGACAGAATAGATGAGATTAGTTTAGTAATCAGAAGTTGGTAGGAAAACACAAGCCAGTTGAGTGCCCTATGACCGTGACAATGGTGAGATTTAGAAGGCATATTGTCAGCAAATCTAGCAACTTTGTTGTAGGTAGTTTCAAGTTTGGAAAGGAGTGAGAACTGCAAGTTAAGTAATATTTGCAAGTGATAGAAGAGGTTAGGGAGGAGGTAAACATGAGCAAGAGATTCTGGAGTCACTTGTGAGGAACCTTTGGTTTGTATATAGTAGGCTAAGCTTTTAGTGGGTTCTCTTTCTGCAGTGTAACACATGGAGTTCAAATTTAAGTTGATCATCTATGATTTCACCAAGAAGCTTAGTGTGGGTTTCTGCTCGGATGCTAGTGCTTTTAAGGGAAGAAATGATGAAAGTGGATTTAAAGTGTGAGAAGGATTTAGGGAGGAAGAGTAGAAGTTTTATCTTTTTTGGTTTCAGCATGAGTTGGTTATTAGCAAGCCATTTTTCAGTGAGCTTGAAAGATTTTTGTGTCAGGATAAGCAGGTCAGAGGGGTTGTCAGCAACAGAGATGATTGTGGAGTCACATCAGGATAATGTATGAGGGATGACTGAGGAAAAGATGTGTAAAGTTTGTTTGAGAAGATATAGAAGAGTAGGGGGCCTAGTACTGAAACTTGAGGGACTCTCATTTTGATGGGAAGGAAGGGAGAAACAAAAGAGCCATTTGACAGATTGCAATCTGTCAGAAAGGTAGCTATTAAACCAAGAGATAATTGGTGAAGAAAGGTTAAGGTGAGAGAGTTTGGAGTTTGGTTTCTTTTACAAGAGATTCCTCTCACTGTAGAAAAACTGAATGTCTTCGCTTATATAAATATATGCACCTTTTGTATGATGATTCTATTTACAGCAAGTCAATAGTTGAAGCTATATTGCTGCATAGTAATATTTTCTAAATTCTGGATGTCTGTAAAGATCTGAATGCTAGCATTATAGTGCTTAAAATCTATATACCTTTTAATTAATTTGTAGAATTTATTGTAGAAATAACAAGCTATGTTTTCTGCAAGATGTATATGTATTGCTGGATGATGATTTCAACATGATTTTAGAAAGATTTGTGCAGGATATCAATTTATATGGGGTTCTGTCTCAAGAAGTGCAACTATTCAAGGACAGTTTTTTATTACAGCTTGATATGACAGATGTATGGAAATATAAAATGTCAAAGGATTGTGCTTATACACATTTAGCTCTCCAGCAGAAAAAAAATATTCTAGGATGTTTTTGTGTATCCAAACTTGATTTCAGGGAAACCCCTAATTATCTGTCTCCTAGAGTATGACCTGTTTGTTAAGTATTTCTTTCTCTGTTTTTGCTTCCATTTCTTCAAATACCAGTGCATGCATGAATGAATGAAAACAACATTCTTACAAATGAATTCAAGGAGGAAACACAAACATTTATAAATGAAATGTGGACTGTAAATAGTATAAAATTAATATACCATGAAAGAAGTGGACAGCGTTTAATGTCATGTTATATTCTTTTCTTCAGGCTGTAAGTACTCACCTGTGATTTTTCTCAGCTGACAAAGTTGTGTTCTCTTTTGTAGACATTGTGTATGATTGATCAGTTCATTTTGATTTTGGTAATCTATGACAAATATGTTAGTTTAAGGAATGGAACAGCTAAAATGTGTTTATTTTGCTATACAGAGATACACATTAATATACAAAGTTTATATTTGCAATCTGAAAAGCAGTGGAAATATTGCTCAAACTTTCTTCAACTCTTAAACCAACTTTATATAGATGCAAAATATGATGTTTCTTGCTAAACTAAATAAGAAAATATAAGGCCTTTGTGTCAGATCTGCTTAGAATACAAATAACCACATTAGATTGCCATTGTGACCTTCTGAATATAATCATGTTTTAATACCATGTAAAGAGTAACTACGCAATATCAGTATGTCAGGCCAACATATAATACTACCTCTTTCCATGAGGATCCATAACGAACCACCACCTTTGCAAGTTCGTCCACTGATAAAGCCTCATGACACTTGAACCCACAGAAGTACACCTTCTGAACTCAATCATACTCTCAAATTCCAACCAAAATGGTCCTGAATGCTCAGGAAAACAGGAGGAATGCAAAAAGAGGCAAAATTCCATCCTACCTTTGCCCACTGCAGAAAGTAGGGAAAGAGGAAGGGCAATCCTTCACCCCTACACAAAATGTGCTGATCTTATCACCACACCAGGCTTAAATATCCTGGACATGCTTTCACAAGCTTGCTGATCCATCACAATAACTACACGACATATGAGCATTTGTGCTAGATACACTTAAATAAAGTAGCCACACTAGGTTGCCATTGCAACACTCTTTATTAAATTTAACCATATTTTAAGAACATGTAAATAATAACTTTGCAATAACAGTATGTCAAACCAACATATACTACCAACTGTTTCCATCAGGTGGCATAAAGAGCCCAACAACCTTGACCATGCCAAAGCCTTACAGCATTAGCACTTACAGGAGTACAGTTAATGCACCCACTTGTACCCAAATATTCCAAACAAAATAACCCTTAAAGCCAAGGAAAGCAGGGGAAAAGCAAAAGTGAAGGAAATTCCACCCTGCCTTGGCTCACAATGTGCCTCATCTGTTCATCTGTTTCATCCCACCACTTCCCTGGCCCAACCTGTAACATAATAAAACAAAAGTTGCACTGAATTTCCTCCCTCTTTTTTTCATTTTTTAATGCTAAACAAAACTTTTGAACAAACAGGGCAAAGTCAAGTTAAGTAAATAATAGTTAATGTCATATAAATGCAAAACATGCACCCAAAACCAAACTAGGTCTTTGCCCTGCAAGTCTGAGTGGTCCACTACATGAAAACCTTAGAATGGTGCTGCCCAAGCAGGCCTGTAGATAACACATTTTTTTACCATCTGGGCAACTCATGACAGTGTAATTTTGGACCAATACAACTTCTGGATGATGAATGACCACAGACAAATAGTCTGAGCTAAAAACAACATCTTAATCTTCTAATAGAAGACTCCATTTAGGCAAAAGTCCTCCTAAATGCAAAAAAATCAAATGTGGAATCCCATTCTGATGAACTTACTCTTGAAACTTGGGAAAAACCTCAGCACAACATATACCTGCGTAGCCCCTCTAGATGACTGACTGATGATGGATCAAAACCAGAATTGTGGCCATTCTAAAAAACTGCTGCTCTTTTAGCTGGTAGTAGATCTATGCATTTACTTATTGATATTAAATTATTGAGAAAGTCCTACCAGGTAGGTGCCCATTTTTAGTGGAGGCCCAGGGGACAAAATCTTCAAAGTATTACAAAAATATTTAAGAACAATAATTTTACAATCTTCAAATCTAATAAGCATTTACAGTTTAGATGATTGTATCAAATTAGACATAACATGGAAATAACGGTTAAGAATAGATACACCTTATATGACAATGATTTCATATTTAGAGAAATTGTAGCCAGTTTAGAGAACTTAAATGTAAGTTAGTATAATGAAAACAAGTACTGCAATACAAAATGAGAGAAAAACAGGGTAATAGCATATTTAGCTAGAAAGTCAAGGGAGAGAAGCTGGCTAAAGTAAGGAAGTGAATGAAGAAGGGAGTTAAGGAGGTATAAGGTATGAATAAGTATTTGTTCATATTTAGGGATACAGTTTATCCTGAAGCTGAGCTACAACAGAGTGAGATATTGGCTGGGATGTCATTAAGAATGGTATGAAAGACAGGTGGAGAACATTAACCTGATGGATACAGATAAGGATGTCCAGGCCTTATCAGCATGATATGAATAGAAAACATGTCCAGCAGACTTGATAGCTTTGTGGACAGAGAGGGGTTTTTGGTCATTGGATCCTAATGATGGCTTAGGAATATAGTTGTGTAGAATGGTATTTAGTGCCTGATAAGATGGATACTGGGCAATTTTATAGGTGGTAAGAAGCTGCATCTGTATAAGTTGGTAGCATAGTTATAACCAATTTATGTTTTTTAGTGCTATACAGTGGGGAGATCTGAAAAGGGAATTTGCTGCAAATTTAGCCATTTCATTATAGCATTGTTCAAGTTTGCTTTTTGTGATGCCTGGACGTTTGTAAGGATGGGGCCATCATAATGTAGTGAGGTGAGGAGGTAAGCTTAGCTTTAGTTGCATTGGGGAGAAAGTTTTTGGCTCTGTAATGCATAACTAGTTTTTGGTGATTTTTTATGCAGTTTTTATATGCAGGTCAAATTTAAGATTATCATCCACTATCACCCCTAATAATTTGCTACGAGAAGTGACATTAATGGTTGTATTACTAAGAGAGAGGATTTAAAATGTATTTATTTTTTTCTGAGGGAGGATTTTGGGGAGAAAAGTTTTTTTTTTTTTTTGAGGGGCGATGATCATGAGCTGTGAGTTACAAAGCTACGTCTCAATGGCTGTTAAAGCTTCTTGAGCAATTCTTTGGAGGTGTGCCAGATCATCTAAAATGTAGGAATGACCTAACATAACCACACACATTGTTCCTGAAAAAGAAATAAATATTAACATCAAGAAACATCTATCTAACATAGTTCAAAAATACATTCGAAGTCCAATACCCAACCCTCTTTATAATGTCAGTAGA
Organism: Protopterus annectens; assembly: GCF_019279795.1. NCBI lineage: Eukaryota > Metazoa > Chordata > Ceratodontiformes > Protopteridae > Protopterus > Protopterus annectens. The sequence continues at coordinate 1,051,242,789 of NC_056731.1, read as the reverse complement.
TTGACCCTCTCTAGCCAGGTGAGTAGCATTCTTAATATGGAAAGAGTGAGGTAATACACATAGAGTGGGCAAATTCTGGGCCTCTAGCACCTTTTGGGGAACTGTACAAAATTTACTGGTGGTAATAGCTTTATTCTGATGTTCTTAGAAAACTAAATTCTTCTTCTGGCTTTTTCCTGGTTAGGGGTCACCACAGCAGATCATCTGTCTACTCATGATTGGCAGTGGAGTTTTACAGTGTAGAGTTGCCAGCCCGGCACCCAACCTTCCACGGAAGGCACACACACACACTCAGGTCTAGGGCCAATTTAGAGTATCCAATCCACCTACTTTGGCATGTAGGAGGAAACCAGAGCACCCGGAGGAATCCCATGCGACCACAGGGGAAGACATGAAGACTCTGCACAGAAGGCACCCCAGCTGCGAATTGAACCAGAGAACCTCTTGCTGTGAGGTGGCAACGCTAACTGCTGCACCACCATGGCCACCCTGTTCTTACAAAACTAAATCCCAGTGTGAAATAGGGGAACATAAGTGCAAACGTTTCTTACCCCACTGAAGGAGATGCAGTAATATGGAGGGACACATAAATAATCTGTATAATTGAACCTGTAATTGCTGATCCTTCTTAGATCTATAAAGCCATGCAGTGACTGAATTACCAAGGAGCTATATATCACCCCAAGTTAAATAAAGAAAAATCTCTTACACTCTGAATGCCCCTGATACATCCAGGTAACTAATGTAGCATATAGAGTGTAGAGGAAGTCGCAGGGCATTAACTTATAAATGCCATCAATAATGGCAATAACAGCTTCTGTCTATGGGCCAACAGCCATCCACCACAAGCCTGAAAGTCTTCCCCAATCCTAAAACCATTTTAGATACCAACCAATCCTTGGTAAAATCTGACAAACTTAACATTTTTGCCCAAGAGGTGAACCCAAAGCGTCTTAACTGCTTTGTTACAAACACACATGAAGACCCAAAACCTGAAGATAATTAAGAGAGGCCAAATACTGAAATCTGGAGATGCCCCCTTCTAAAATATGATAAAAGGAGGCAATCAAGAACCTATAAACCTTTTTAGTAGTAGCTGACCGTGACTGAAAAATCATCCAGACTGCTACAATTCACTAATCATCCAAAGTCCAAAACTGCCACAGGGTGTTTTTGCTGTTCTGGGGCCAGCTGCCTGAATCTTGAGACCTGTAACCAAGCAAAAGGCAATTTGTTAATACATTGTTTTTCCCCCTGGGATATGCAAAGCTCTAAAAAACAAATTTATCCTAAGACCTTGCAAAACAAGCTTACTCAGCAACAACTGGACCCACTTGGACTTGGATGTTCTCTTGGTCAAAACCTGCACAGCAGATGTTTCAGTAGACAAAAAATCACCTTGATTTGAATAAGTAGGTCATCCAAACTACCACTATGTCAAGAAAGGTATAACCTCAAGAAATATAATCCCTGGGATTCATGAATCTTGCGCCAGGCGCACGCATAGCGTAGGCGTTATAATGCCAAATATGGCCGCCGAGCGATTCAGGTACGATCCAATTCCACGTGCACTACCGGCGTACGCCAGATCTGCGCAGCCCCCCAGTGTAGATATGCTAATCACCCTATGTGCAGTGTGTCACCATGCAAATGAAGGCATATAGCGATTCATGAAGTGGTGCAGGCGTAGCATAAGCCCATGGCAATGTAAACCAAAAAAAATGGTTTACATTTTCCCAAACATAACATCGGAGTAATGGAAGAGTGTCAGACCCAGGTATCACACTGTTAACATATGCCAATGGCGAAATACACAGACAATGGCATAAGAAAAGATGCACAACACGTAAATAACAACTTAAATGTCATGTCCACAGTAACTCACATCAGAACCGCAGGACATGTGTGCGGAAGGTGCAACATAATGAAATAATATAACAATGTTATAAAATAGCATCGTAATAGAAATCAGGTTTACAGCATAATACACCATGGTATGCATGGAACACCACAACCACAGTGCAAGGGTTCCCAAGGACTCGTGGCAGTCTTCGGCGTGGTAACTATGAATTAGTAGTCAATGCCATGCAAATGAGGCAGATAATACTGAATCACAAATGTCCCACCGGAATAAGGTTGTACCACACGGCGCAGCAGTAAAACACTGAGGAGTGGCTCAGAGGAAATACATGACATCTGCAGAGGGGTGTGCCACCGTAGCAGTAAGGACATTGAAGCATAGCAAACCTGGGCTGTACATCGCTAATCAAAGCTGCAGGACCGGGGTGTGGGGTAATAGTTTAGCTGAGAGCACACATTGCGCGCAAAAGTGCATGTGTACAAGGATGACAACATTCCTGAAACCTAGTAATCTGACGCACGCCACGCAAACAATATCGGAAACAGGAAGGTGATGTGAAGAATATAAGGAAATGCGGAAGAAGTGTAATTGGAGTACTAATGAGCAATCAACACTAATCAACCCACGAAGGCCAATCGACGGCAGCTGACAACTCTGCATGCAGAAACCTGCAAAACGGGATAGGGGAGGCATATGAATGCAAAGAAAGTAGGGGAGGTAGCAGATTGCAAAGATAGAAGACCTGACACAGCAGAGCAAAGCAGACTGGCAGCACAATGGCAGTTGCACACAAAATGCATGATATGCCATGTCCATGAAAGTACAAATGACAGTGCTCTGCAGGATGCATGCCAGAAAATGGTAGGTGCAACGTGCAGAAATAGTAGGGGAAGGTCGAAAGTTAATCCATGGCAGGCAAAAGTAATTCAACACCAAAGGCAACACCGTTGTAGTTCCATCGGTAAAACACGGAAGATAACCCTTAGATATGGCCATACAAACACACCCTATGACATCATCGGTGTGCACAGCACAATAGTATAAAGTGTGAATGCACACAACACAAAGCCGTGTATTCCCAAACACTGCACCATAGGTGTAAACACACGGGGAACTTTTAAAATGTACATGTTGGGTGCTGCCATAGCTGTGATCCATCAGCATGTGTTAGAGACAGACGGTGTTGTGGAGGAGGATGCTGACAACCACCGCAGGCCTCGGAGGAGAAGGAGAGTGTTCAGACCAAGGGTAACCTACTAGGGGCTACATGACCTGGAGATAGTAGAGCGTTACAGGGTGGACAGGGACATGTTACAGCAAATAGTGGAGCTGTGCCAGCCATGCCTGAGAACAAGAAACAACAGAGGGGAACCCATCCCAGTGGACACAAAGGTATGTGTAAGCTTGCGAATACTGGCCACAGGTACCTTTCAAAGGCCAACCGGAGATATAATGGGCATCTCACAGGCATCAGCATCCAGGGTACTACACCATTTCCTGGATGCCATGTTACCACATGCCAATGAGCATATATACTTCCCCAGATCTCAGGAGGATTTGGCTAGCAATATGCGCCACTTCCACCGTGTGGCACAATACCCGGAGGTACTGGGTGCGATAGACTGTATGCACATACAAATCAAGTCACCACCTGGTGAGCAGGGTAGACGCTACATAAACCGCAAGGGATTCCACTCCATCAATTGCCAGGTCATGTGCAATGCCCAGGGCATTCTCATGGATGTGTGTGCTGGCAGCCCTGGAAGCTACCACGACTCCCATATCTGGCATGCCTCACAGCTGTATCAGGTATTTGTCAGGGGGGACATCCCACAAGGCCATCTCGTGAGGGATGCTGGCTATGCACTGGAGCCATGGATGATGACTCCCATCAGAAATGCACACACACACATGCAAGAACGCCATAATGAGGCACATACACAAACCAGAATAATCATAGAGCGTGTGTTCGGGATGCTGAAATCATGGTTCCGGTGCTTGGATACATCTGGTGGAGCCTTGCAGTACTCTCCAGGCACATGTGCACACATTTTCATAGTATGTGCCATGCTACATAATATGATCCTGCGGAAGCAGCTGCTGAAGGGACATAATGGTGAAAGGCCACAAAGCCCACCACAATTGCCAAGGCCAGTCCAGGCACAGAGGGTTTCAGACCATGAACACACTGTGCCAGCCCCAGTAGGCAGACGGAGGCGTACCCAATATGCCTACGCCTTGGCAAAGAGGGAACGTATAGCACATACTCTGACAGCGTAGGCCCCATGGACTGACACCTCCCCACCTGCACACACAGTGAAATGGACAGCACACAAACATGACCACCTGTAAATTGTAATGTATGGGTGGCCTTATGTGTGACTCCTACATAGGCAGCCCCCAAACACTGTAAACCCAACAGCCAGTGGAACATGTAACGCCAACACCTGAACAGTACGTGAGTCCTACAGCATATGGCATTGCTGTGTGCCTGCCACGTTCGCCGCAAGATGTATATATATATATATATATATATATATATATATATATATATATATATATATATATATATATATATATATAGATATATATATATATAGATATATATATATAAAACATATATATATATATATATATATATATATATATATATATATATATATATATATATATACATATATATAATACAGATAAGAAAGGGAATTAGAGGGATATAAGGTGACTGAGATGTATCCAGCGATATCTGTAAATATTATAGATAGTGCAACGACAATCTGAACATCTGGGAGGTTCAAAATAATAGGATACCGCCAACCATGGAACGTGTAACATACTGATATGCATAACCGCGAGGCTGAAAGACCGACAGAACACAGTACTGTAACAGTACATGCACATGTAATAGTATGATGATATGAAGGGAGAGTTAGTCACCACTGCCGGTGTTGCAGTCCACGTAGGTACTGTGTGCAATCGTCCCCGTGAGTGCCGTAGTATGTGTACGTGTGCGTTGAGGGTGCCGTGTGCGTCGCTGTGTGAGTGTAATGTGTGTGTCTGCAACATGTGTATGTTGGTGCCAAGTTAGAGGCAGATCAGAATATTAGGTGTAGGCATACGGTAAACTAGCCTCAGGCATATGTTCACTACTAGTCCCAGAGTAGTAGTGACAACCCCACCATGGCTAGGTGTGTCCTGACATAGAACGATACAAAGTGAAAATGTTCCAGATGGTAGCACAGGAATATTCCCCATAAGAAATGTAAAAGACGTATGTAATAGTCATGCCTGTATGTACGACACTGATATGTTACATGCAATATGATACGTTGGCAAAGTCAAACAGCAATAGGTATGTATCGCGGAAAAAAGTATGTGCTACCTCAGTACTGACCGTGGCTACGTGTTGGCCCGTAAACACCGCTGTGTGTTCCACAAGTGTCAAACAATTCCCATATGAATATGTGGCAACCACTGGCAAACAGGCTATTTCAACAACATGACCACAATGACTGCAAATATCTGGGACAGAAAGACAAGGGATAGTTGTCACGTACACATAGCCGCTGATATACCACATAAGTTACGGAGGTATACATGCATCAAGCTCACCTGCAGATGATATCAAAACCAATTAACAACAGCCCAACCTACAATCCCATAACAAAAGACTATTAACTGTTAACTGTCCAAGTAGGGATGGAGCACACAGACAACTATACTGTTTATGTAGAGATGCAAGGCCCACAAACCGTATCCGTTACGTACAACCACCAATATCCCTCACTGTAGATAATAAAGGAATACAAACCATAATAGCAGCACAAACATACTGTCAGTCAATGACATCTGCATAACCACAACATATCGCGTGGGAGACACAATTAAAGGCGGATGCATAATTGCATGCGTTGTATAAAGGAAAAAAAACAGCCATGTTACAGTTTTTGAATGCGATACTCCGTTATCATTCGTCGGCAGGACAGGTACACCCACATGTTGAACCAAATACTACACCTGTCACACACAATCCACGGGTGACATGAATTCAAAATATACTTGTCCCTATGCATAGCAGTTGCAGTTACACATAACATAACACAATACAGACCATCTCCACGAAGGTAGGGCAAATAGCCAACACCCAGGTGGAGAATCCAATTATACCCCAGTGTCGACGCGTAATTTCCGAATGGCGTAGATGCACAGCTGATATGCACGTAATTACTCACTGAGGAACAGCAATTGGCGGGATGAATTCACATGTTGCAGGTATCGACGTATATAAGGATGACTCTCAAGATATTCAAACCGTATGCTCATACTGAAAAAGCGTAGTACTATCGAAAGTACTGAAAACAAAAGGAAATGACAAAACAATAAACTAAACGAAACGAAACACCAACAAGGTATGTAGAACACATGATATGTAAGGTTGTGTAACGCATGATCTGTATTAATAAGTTGTACTGTATGTGAATGGTGGTTGTAATTAATTACACTTGTCCGTAATGCATAAAGTGGTGAAAGGTAGTTATGTAGTGATGTCTTGCTGAGCATACCAATGCTTGTAGAAACCGTGTGTACAGCAGTGGGACATTATGTATACAGCAGAGACACCACAAGGGATGCTACAGGAGGGCATTAAAGAGAACAATGCCATACCACACGCTGTTGCTGGTAGTGGATGTCCAACAAGGAAGTGCCATAGCAGGGGATAGTACATGTATGTATACTGTCACAGCATGCATGTGTATGGGCATATACCGTTGATGACATATGTAAGGTGTGGCCGATGTGCAAGTATGCTCTGCATTAGGGGATACTATGTGAAATATGTGTAATGTATAGTTGTCTAGGTAGATATGACAGATATCCTACACAGTATCACAGGCATATCATGCATAACACAGGTATCGCCTATTGGTATGTACAATAACAGGATACATATGGCCTGTAGGTATGGGACATAGTAGTAGCATGATAGCTACTCTAAATGGAAGGACACCAAGTAACCATGCACAAAGGACTTGTAGTAGCTGCACAGGAGCATAGTAGGCTACAATGCAGTCTGGCAAGTACATGTGTAAGCACATGTACAGTGTACACAGTAGTGTCACCTTTCCATGGTAGTGTCCTGGGAACAGCAGAGGTAGGTGTCAGCTGCACCTCTACACAGTACAGCTGCTGTGGTGATACCAGAACTACATGTGTCACCCAAACAGCAAGGGAGGTATCACATGAACAGTGCAACTGTGTGTCCCTGCGGGATGTACACAGGACCTATGTTCCACAGCATAGTGTGTGTTAGGTTTATGGATGTAACACAGAAGCACAGCCCATGCAGTGTGGTGTATGTGCACATATCCAGGAGGATTTCATTCACAGTGCCCACCGCAGATGTCATGTATGAGGAGTATATGCGTCAATAATGTGGTGGACCTGGGCCATGTCAGAGCAGAAGAAGACACCCCTGAGTATGTGGTATACAGATGTGTACAGATGTGTTGTCCGTAGTTCAGCCGCATATGTAAACTGTCTGAGCTCAGTAAACATCATGGCATGTCAATGTTGTGCCATGTAAAGCTGTAGCTGTTGTTGAAGGTACACCATAAATGTGGTATTGTACCCTTGACTGTGTGTAGATGTGTGTAGTTCACAGGTACAATGGCTACCTATGTACCAGCATCACACACAGTACAGACAGGTGTGGCCTTGAAGAAGGATATCCATGCCACAGTGGAATACGGTAACCACAGGACTGTGTGTGACATATGTGTGTACCGCAACCATGTACAATGTGATATGTATGTAGGTGACCACTATCCATGTGATAGTCAGTGGGTGAATGTTGTTATGCAAAGGTGATGTGCATACACCTTGTGTCATGCATCTTAATGCCATGATACTCATATGAAGTATCTGTCACACTGATACTCATATGTTTGGTATCAGTATGAGCTGGTGGAGCAATAATGGTGCTTGGTATGTAGATGTTTGAAATCTAGGCATGGACAGTACTCTGTGACAGCATGTTCTGTATGTAAGCATATAGTGAACATGAGTGGCCCTATGACTGAGGACTGTGTAATGCAATATGTACCTGACATGTAGTAGGTACTATGGTATGCTGGCACCACTGTGTTTACTGCCCATGAGCCACATAGCATAACATCCCGAGACACAGGGTATGATGTGCAGGTGGATGTGTATGTTGTCAATACCAGAATGTGGAATGGTGCTGAAAGGCAATGTGAGGACAATGTATGATGTGTTGACCTCCGTACCATCATCAACTGCCCTAGCAACTGTATGACAGGTGCCCAGCATGTGTATGTGCCTTGCTGTGGCATTCACAAGCCCAACCCCGGGTGCTAGGAAAGGACTGGAGGCCATCAATGTCTGTGGGAATCACGTTCCTGATGATGTGCCCTATCGCCATGCAGAATGGTCCAGTCAGGAGTGTATGACTATAGTCCCACTCGTGCAATGCAGTGCCACCTGTGTGTAGTGCAATAAATGCTGCTGTGTGGCATTCAGGGTCTACAATGTCCGACAAAAGGCTAGCAGTGAATATAGTGGCCTGGTGTGGAGACATATACTGAACAGGTTGGTGGGACATTACAGCCAGGGACATTGGAAGGTGACATTGGGCCAGTGTCCCAGGACATATTGTGTGTATGTCAGTACTGTGTATGTGACCACAGGGACACTATGATGTTCATGTATGGATTGCGACCCTGTAGTGAGTGAGTGGGTGTATTGTCGGTAAGTACGCCATCGCCTGGCACGTTGCCAACATTACCTCAGTCTGCAATGTTTGGTTGACTGTTGTATGTGACATCAGATGTGGATGTTGCCAAAGAATACTGACATACCACCACAATGCCTGAGGCCCCACACCGCAATGTGTGGCAGTCATGTTTAGGTAGCTAGCCTTGGAGTATATGATGATGGACCTTGTGGACCCACCATGGCTGACAAGTGATGCACACCACACATGTGAATGTACACCACTGTGCTACAGCCTGTACCTGTGGTTGTACATCATATGTTCATGGGACATGACCACCACAGTGGTGTCTGTTATCTGGTCAGTACCGCCATGTCTCTGTGTGGAATAGCATGATTCCTGCAATTGTGTACATGCTACAGAAGTGCACTGTGGTATGTGTCAGCATATGTATGTGTAGTGTCCATCTGCTTGGGTGTCATGATGTTAAAAACTGCTGTCAGCAGATGTCTGTAGTAGTTGTTGTAGTACACATGTTCCGTGTATGATGTGATGGGTGTGTTTCCAGGATGTGGCTAGCAAGGCCGTGTCGCATATGTTTTGAATCCACCAAAGAGGGGATAACCCCAGGTGTGTCACACCAGTCACATGGAGTAGTGTTCATGCTAAGGGTAGTGTAGGTATTGTATGTGTTGTGTATTGTTTTATCCAGCTGAGCGGAGTGCATGACTCAAGCATGTGTAGGTACATGGGTGTCTATCCCAGGAAAGTGTGGGTTACTGTCAGCACACATCAGTAGTAGCTGTCTGAGGCCCAATGTCCACTATGACAACACAGAAGGTATGTAACCTGTGGTGTAAAATGTCGACTCTGTCGCTTGTTACAATGTGTATAGCGGTCACAAACACAGTTATCTGCACATGGAGCACCTATGATGCATTGTGCTAAGCAACTATCCAGGATGTGTGCAAAGCACTGTGTGATGTGTGAACCCCTCATCTGTGGGTGTCCCGGTCCAGGTATGTGCCTGAAAGGAATGGTCCGTGTACAATCCATCATCACAGGTGTTCTGTGCAGAGCATAGAGGCAGGCCACAGTCACTGCAGAGATATGTGAGTGGTGCAATAGTATGTGTGCCTCACTTGTGTGCATCACAGTGGAAGATGCAAGCATTGTTCCACATGACCCCATGTCATGCTTGCCAGTTACTGCCCTGCTGGTGACAGTTATGTGAAACTGCCAGAGAGGCAGTATAGCATGTGAAGATGTACATGTGTGCTCTACTCCCCAGGCTGATGGCTGCAGGTCATGTGTGCCACAGCATTGTGTTTGACCTGGACTGTCATAGCAGTCAGATACCACATGCCTGTACAATAACAATAGGAGCATAGGCAACTGTTGCAGTGACACAGTAGGTCAATGTACAGTGTTCTTGTGTCCAGACCAATGCCGAATGTACACCATGGCTAGACACACACCCAGAGGGCTATAACACTGGTGAGCCATTGCATGTCCCAGCACACGTAGTCTGTGTATTGCCATCACAGGGCAGTCACAATAACATGATGTATGAGAGATATATTGTACCAGGTGATGTGTCATGTGTGCGTAGGTTGAGTTGCAGAGGTGTTCACCCGTCCGCAACATCTAAGTGCATAATGCCTTGTGTAACATGATGTGTGGAACTGCATTGTGATTCACAACAGAGTCATCCATGACTGGTGTGTTGTGAATGTTGTTACCCATGAGTCTGCGAGATATACACTGGTGATGTTGGCTGCCATGATGGGGGCCACCAGTGGTGCCTACAGTGGTTATACAGACATATTGCATATGTTGTTCTTGCAGGAATGTCCATTGTTGTAGATGATGTGGGACTATGTGATGGTAGGTGTGTGATGTTAATGTTACACATCCAGAAGTGACCGTCAGGTGCAGTCATGGTTGTCGACAGCATCACCCCCATCCACAGCTGTCAGCACCCTGTCCCCAAAATGAGTAACATTAGCCCTCGTACTGTGTGACTAATGTGCAGATTGTAGAACACCTACTACTGGCTGACTAACAGTGTCAACTAGGAAGGGTATATGATGGCTGAAATACACTGCTCTAATGTATAAATATGATATCCCAATGAATTACTATGATTCCCATCTATTAAGACATCTATTAAGCCATGGCTGGCATGTAAACCATGTACAACAATGAATGTGTGACAGACCCTTCCAATGTGGAACCTTGATGAACATGCACCTGTTAGAACACCAAATGAGGTACGTTGCATGTAATGATGTACAACTGACAGCTATGGGCACAGCATGGATGCAGAAGCACATCACCCACAGGCTGTACTGCTGTATGTTGGTAGGTGAGCATTGAACGAGTACATGTGACAGTTGCTGTATTGCCACATGTAAGACATATCCATCATATAGGGGTAGCACTGGTACGTGACAGTTGGACATGCCTGTACATATGACCATGTCCCACAGGATATGTGTGTTAAGTGTGTACAACACCTGTCGTACCTTCAGCAAGCTGTGAAGTGTATGACTGCCAGTGTACCTGTGTGACAAGTTGTGCAATGGGTGCAAAGGTAATCAGTAGCGCATTACATGCTCACATGTCCTGCACAGGTGCATAGCTTGACCATACAATACATATAGGGTGTTGGATAATAGCAACCCACAAGAGGTGATGAGTAAAGGTGTGCATGTCCATGACACATTAGCACTTGAGATGTTAGCAGTACAGCTGTACAGGGCGGCATGTATATTTGATTACAAATACCTTCGTGTGTTCCACCAGTGGCCTGTTGACAGACAGACATCAACACAATGTGCAAGAGTGACATGTGCACAGCACATCACCGCTGGCTACAGTAGAACAGGGTTAATGTGTTGACATGTGCACAGAACATCAGCACCAGCTACAGTCAAACACGGTATGTGTTGAACCCCACCGTCATTGTAGCCCATGCCACAGAGAGAAATGTTATGCATCTGTGTATGTACGGCTGGGAATGGACCTGACCTAGCAGTATTGCTGTGACAGTGTTGCGAACAACATACTGAATGGGCTGTGTGTGTGAGGTGTGTGTCATAAGTGTACGGTCTGATGGATGATACCAGCATTGTCACTGCTATGTGAACATCCCCGTCCCCATAAATGAATACCTAGGCTGTGCTCAACACCATGGTCACTGTGGAAGTGATGGTGCTGTGTGGCGCACCCGCCGAAATGGTGATGACTGCAGGCACTGGAGGTAGTCATATGAGGTACCCATGTCAGGTCAGGGTACCATCCATGTGCACGGGATATCACCGTGCGGGCATATACAGCATTGTGTTGAACAATATTACAGCACATAGCACCTGTAAGGGGTAATGTTTATGCATGGATGTGTGATACCAGCATGCACAATACACACCCCCACCATGCAGCATGCTGCCTACCTTGCAGAAGGACATTGTCTACACCATGATGATGGACATGCGACATGTCCATATACCTATATAAATGACATATTTAATGGACAGCCACTGTCCTAATACTGGTTTCCCACAGGCTGGATACATCCCTGTGCCATATATGTGATATACCCTGCCATACCATGCAACCCTGTCCATCAAGGCTGCACGTGTCATCACAGTCATACATGGTGTGATGGCCACATGGTACATGCACTATCAACTGACTGGATCAGTAATGTGGCACTGATGCACCTTGTGTTGTCACAATTGCTGTGTGACAGCGTGTAAAACGTGTGCGCACATGCTATGTTTGACCATACCTGCAAATGTCATATGAATAGACATTGTCCCATGTGTATCACATGTGCAATACAGGCGAGCCATGGCAGGATGTTCAACACCCGTACAGTGCTGAGTAGATGTATATGGCAAAACACATGCATGTACAGGTGTCCATGTGTATGTGTGCAGTGTCACTGCTGAAGTCCATAACGACTGCGTCTGTGTTGCTATGTGACATATACACAGCATCCAGGTGAACAGTAGTACTGTGGACACATCGGGCCGAGTGCAGATTAGTAAGAACACAGGTGCAGGCAAGTACACATGGCCACAGCAAGTTACCATCTACATGGAGTATGTACACTGTAATGAGTTGACACAGAGATATGATATGATATCCACTGCATAATGGTGTGACAGGTGTGACAGAAACACGTCAGCTGTGTCAGTGTCATGATGCTTTTCAAAGATTACTGTGCAGATGTAGTACATGTCATAGCAATGTATGTTCAGTGGTATGCCAGTACATCAGTGAGAATGTGATCTGTCACCATCATTATGTCTTACAGATAATGCCACGTTCACGACTCCCAGCCTTCAGCCGCCAGGAGGATGATGTCATAATTCCATTGCTCCATGACAACTATGATGTGCTGTTCAGCCATGTGCCACAGCATGCTCAGCAGCGGGATGACCTGTGGCAGGATATACGCAGGAGGGTGAATGATGTGGGTGGCAACAACTGCACCTACCAGCAGGTACGCAGACACTGCATGGACCTGATACGGCATGCAAAACAGCGTGCCACTGCAATCACCAGAGAACAAGGTGGAACAGGTGGTGGGCCACCCACCCAGCCCCCACTCACACACACAGAGGAGCCACTGGCCAGTCTGGGGACACCCAGGGAACAGCATGCGGAAACACTAGCCGCCATCGTGGAGGTGGGTGTCTCCCAACCAATGAGCCTGGAGTTGCCTGGTAAGTCAGTCCTGCATATGAGTATGATATCCAATGTAGTTGCAGGTGTCACTGTACATCATGTAAAGTAACAACACATGCCAGGTATATGGGCACACAAGCTGCATACTACAATATGCTACGTTGTGTATGCAGACATGTGCATACCATATGCTATCACACAGGTAAATGTGTTCACATGCACAGTGCAACCTGTGGCTGTCATACAGTCATGGATAATGTTTCTACTGTTAAGTCACCCCTATACAGGTACCTCTCGCGTGTCACACAGACATGGGTCCGTCGCAGGTGAGACTGTTGTCAGTATCAGGCATGTTACAGTGTAGAGTTATTTGCCATGTGGTCAGGTATAACATGCACACCTGATTTTTGTTCCAGTCACGTTATACAGGTTGCACCACCAGACATACACACATGCCACCCATGTGCAATAGATACAACCGTTATTATACACCGGCATGAAACCACAGTACCTGTCAATGTGATATGTGTGGTCAGCTATGCATACAACGGTGGAGGTGTTCTACAATGGATGCATATGTAGTATGCATTGGAACAACATTTTTGGTATGCACACAGTACCACACAGTGAGCTGTGATATGGGCAGCACACAGGTGTCACCATTGTGACATATGCCCCTGCATTGTGTGCACACATTGTGACACACCACTCGACATGTCCCAAGCATGTGGTGTTCTGTCTGCAATATTGTCACACCATCACATGACCTACACCCGACATAACAAACATCCACACTGTCATCTGCATAGCCCTGTGGATTGTGACAACTCTGACATGTATGGGTGTATGTCACATGGGACACCACAGACACGTGTACAAGATGCCCATCACACACAATTGTCCAAGACCCGTTCACACATGGCCATGGGTGATAGCCACAGGCATTTTGCCACACAGTACTTCTGATGTGGATAGACCCCATTGCACATTGTCCACACATAGTGCAATCATAGCCATAGTGGACCACTTGTACATTTGATGTGTTACACCGGACAACCGGAATGCCTGTCTGCAGCTACTGGAGGTGTCACCGATGTCTGCCATATACGATCTGTGGAACAGCATGACTGTGTTGCAGTCATGGCAATGCAATGCGTCCATGTTATGCATTGCACAGCAACATACATGCGTCATGTTGCCATGCAATGGCACAGTGCCTGTACTCCACACTGTACAGCTATGTACATGGCTCACACTAACCTCACCTGCACATGCACATTTGCTAAACATGCATTCTATCTGTAGGCTGTACACACAACACTGCACTGTGAAGCCCATTATGATGCTGTGCATGTGTCAGGACACCATTGTGTCAAACATGTATACATGCTACTGCACATGTCAGCGGATTACATGTCAAGGTAACATCAGCCATGTGTACTGTTAACCTGTTCGTGGCCACATGGTGTATCACGGTGATGCATGCAAACTACCATAATTGTGTGTACTGCATGACTACTGATATGACACCTGCTTGATGTAGTGTGCACCCCAGGGTGGTATGCATACTAACACTATTAATGTCTGAGCTGCATTCCCTGTGCTATAGTGCAGGAATGCTGCATGCCATCTGAAATATCACATGCATGGTGTGTCTGTGTGTGTCTGTTTGTGTCTGTGTGTGTCTGTGTGTGTCTGTGTGTAATGTACCTTACAGTATTTATTTGCATTCACAGGTGGTGTAGGTGCGTTACCCTCCTGCGGTCCATCTGATGTTAGTGTCCCCACAGATACTAGCAGTGATGACCATATGCATGAGGTACAGGCAGGGTTATCAGAGGCTGAATCTGTGCCATTGGTTACCATCCCACTTATGTCCCCCTCTACCCCGCACACAGTTCTGATGCCAACACATACCATATCACCGAATGTGTGGTGGCTACAGAAGGTGTGACTACACACCATGTTGCCAGTGTAATGACTGGTGATGTGCCACACAGGCATGTGGCTGGTGCTGCTCGTAGGAGGACCTCTGGCAGACATGCACCTGCAGTACAGGGTGCAGCAGCTGGTATCACCAGACACATGTTCCAGACTGTAATGGCGGCACAGGCACGTGCAGAACGGCAGAACCAAGAAGGACAGAGGCTGCAGAGGGCTGCAATCCATACCCTAACTGACAACATCCAGTCATTGGCAAATGCTCAACAGCAGATTGCTAATGTACTGGATAGGCGATTAGGTGAAATGGTTGGAATCCTCGACCGAGCCATGGCTATCCACGAGTGTGAGCTGTCTGTGCTGGAACACTTGGTAGGGGTGAGGCGTAGGACACGTGAGCATAGGCCAGCAACACCACCTAGTGTAAGTCGACGTGTGAGTGCCACCTCTCATGCCCACTCACATAGTGCCGGTAGCAGTAGCAGTGCAGCTGGTACGGCACTGTCCACACCAGGACACAGCAGGCCACGTGGACGTGGCCCTGGTTCCAGCAGACAAGTGTCATCGGACAGTAGCCACTCTGTACCTCCACCTGGTAGAGCCCATGCAACCCCAGGCAGGCACAGGTCACGTGGTTGAAGAAAATGTTTGTATTTTAACATGTCTAGAGATATTAGATTGTCTTTAAATAAGCTGATTAATGATTCTTCTATTGTATTGAGACCAGTAGACAAGGGCGGTGGTATTGCTCTGTTTGTTTCTGAGAATTATCAAACCCTGATGTTAGACATGTTAAATGATGATGCGACTTATTTAAGGATAGATCAAAGAAAGCTCTCAGGAATCATTAATGCTATCAAAGATGACTTATATGATCTACTTATGTGTTGTCAGTTATCACCTAGTCTTTATGAGTTTTTACTTAATGATAGCCCAGTTGTTCCAATCATCAAGGGTTTACCAAAACTTCATAAAGGTACCTTTCCCCCTCCTTTGTGTCCAATTGTGTCTAGTGAAAAGTGGGTCACAGAAAATATCTCCATATATCTAGAAGACACACTTAGACCTTTAGTTAATGAGGTCCCGAGTATCCTTAAAGACACTTATCAGCTATTATCAGCTTTAGATACATTAGATACACCTCTTATAAAAGGTAAACATTTATTAGTGTCTATGGACATTCAAAGTCTTATTACTTCTTTCCCTAATGATCAAGGGATACAAGCAATAAGAGAAGTACTCCAAGTCTTTCCTTCTGTGGACAGGAATCAGGAAATTTTAATATGCCATCTACTAGATTTAGTTTTAAATAATAATGTATTCTCATTTGAAGGTGACCTATACTTACAAGTATCTGGGGTAGCCATGGGCACCCCTTGAGCGAATACGTATGCAAATTTAGTCTTATATCACTGGGAAAGGGAATATGTTTTTACAAGCATTTATTTTAGCAAAGTTCTAGTCTATAAACATTTTGTAGATGACATTTTAATTGTTTGGGATGGTTCCACAGAAGAATTCTATTTATTTAAAAATTATCTTGAAAGCACGACAAATTTTCTCAAATTTACAGCAGTAACTTCTTTTGACTCGGTATGTTTTTTAGATGTCTCTCTAGATATTAGAGATGGTACACTGACTTCAACATTGTATAGAAAATTATGTTGGAGAAACACAATTTTACGTTATGATAGCATGCACCCATGTCATGTTTTCAGTGGGATAGTTAAAAGTCAGTTTATTAGACTCTCTAAGATTTGTAAAGACAACATGGATCTATTAATAGAGGCTGACAAAATGGAAAAAATATTTTTAGATAGAGGCTATGATCAAGAGTTAGTAAAGAATATCAGAAGGCAAGTTTTAGATAGAGCAGAAACACCTAGAACTGCAACTAGATACAAATACTCATCATTTTTTCCTCCTCATGCAAATGAAAATAAAAAAAGCAAAGATATGAGGGTGAGCTTTGTGACTACTTACACCAATGATAGTGTAAATATTAAGAAAATTATTGCCAATAACTGGAAAGTTTTATTAATAGATGACCGTACTTTGAATTTAGTAGGTAAGAACCCTCACTTTATCTATAGAAACAACAAGAATTTAAAAAGACTTTTATGTGATAAGGCAAATAATGGAAGACTTGATATAGTACATTTAAGGAATAATTTTGGTACGTTTCCTTGCAACCATTGCAATTATTGTAAGTGTCTAACTAAAAAACAAGAATTCATACATCCAGATCTTTCCTATACATTTGTACCTAGATTCCAGGCTACCTGTGATACCACAGGCATAATATATCTGGCCACCTGTGAACAATGTTCAGTGTTCTACGTAGGCCTGACAAAGAGAAAGTTGAAAAATCACATTTATAACCATCAATATGACATCAAAAATAAAAATGAGCTTAATGCTCTAGCAAAGCATATCCAACTTTTCCCTGGTCATACCTTTGTGTTTAGAGTATTACAAATAGTAGAACCGAACACTAGAGGTGGTGATTATATGAATTTATTAGAGTTGAAGGAACTGAAATGGATCCTCAGGTTAAAAGGTCACTATCCCCCTGGACTTAATGCCTATGTCTCATTAAGATCTTTTTTGAATACACACAGATGAATAGTTGTATATTTATTTATCCATATTTATTTATTTATCTATACATATATTTTTATTTATTTAATCATTCATCTAATTGTTATATATATTTATACATATTTATAACATGGAACCTGATTTTAAACTGATTTTAGCATGGATTTACAGTATTACATTTTTTCTGCAGACAAAGCCGTATAACTAGAAAATGTTATATAAATTCTATACATATACATTACTTTGTTTCTATAAATAGCAATATAGTTTAAAAGTAAATAA
Organism: Protopterus annectens; assembly: GCF_019279795.1. Lineage (NCBI taxonomy): Eukaryota > Metazoa > Chordata > Ceratodontiformes > Protopteridae > Protopterus > Protopterus annectens. The sequence goes on along the minus strand of NC_056731.1, from coordinate 1,051,224,676 downwards.
GAAGACTGTTTATAGAATAGTTTGAATATTATGCATAAATATTTAAGTTTTTTATCCAGGGACTTTAACCTATGAATTCTGTAGAATTTTGCACTGTTTAGTTTGTATATTAATGTGCATTAAGATTTCACAGGCATATTTTATATGAGTTTTCATATGCCTTAATTTGAAGCAGTGAGGTTTCTTACATACTTTTTTGTTAATGCTTTTATTTAAATTTTAAACTTTAAAAAAAATTTTTTTATAAATAGAAAAAGTTCTGCATTACCTAGTGTTTTGCTCAGATGAAGTTTTTAGCATGCATAGTCATGTTGCTTGAAGCATTTCCCTTTTAAGGGTTGATTGTTTTATTGTTAAATTAATTGAATAATTTGAATGTATCTTCACTATATATTCTCTGAAAGTTCATTCACTGTATACATGGTCTGAAGAAGCGTATCAGGAGATACGCGAAAGCGCTTACCTTTGTTAAAATAAAGTCTTTTTTCTTTTATTGATAACAGTCGTGGTGAGTTTAAGTTTTGCCTACCAGTACTTTGCATAGTTTTTAACTGAAAACTCTTCAGTAGCTGTGGTTCGTCTTTTTGTTCCTTCTCTTCAACTTTATTGGAACTGCATCTACACACGACATGGCAAACCTGAATGTGGAACTGGATTACAACCCAGAACCGAGGAACCTGCTGAATGAATAACAATGGACTGCTATTACAGTTTGTAAAACTAATCCTTTATTGGCTCTGGACTTAAATGTTTCCACTTTTAATACTGCTAATGCCACTATAGATAACTTAGAAGTTTTTAATACAAAAACGAAAATGCTTGAAAATGACTTATACAAACTTCAGCGATTTATGTGGCAATGCAAACATATGGAAGCGTGTTTGCATTTTAAGTTAGTTCCACGAGGCATGCGTATATTATGCATGCCTTCATATGGTGATTCTCATCCCATTCTCCTGAAGAAATGGCAGGAGATTAACCTTGATGCCAGTTTCAAATACATGCAATTACTAATTGATTATTTCACCCCTCTTGAAAATGAACTGTTATCTCAAGTTAATATACTTAACAAAGAACTGAGGGAGAAATTCAGCAAAGATTTTTGTTGTAAGAAACTTGATAACATTTATAGTCAAGTAAGTTCTTATGCCTCTAGACTACAACAAATTAAGCTGAAGAAATTGCAGCGAGACTTCAGAGATTTTTCTACTGGGCGGGTCTTCGTATGGCCCAGGAGCACTGACTCTAACTCACCAGCTACCAACCAAATTTATAATTTGGCGCCTCTTGAATCAACACTCACAGCCCCTGTTTCTATTGGTCCTTTGAGCTCAGTCCCCATGCCATTGATACAGGATGATGTCACAGAAGAAGCGTTCACCACGCCGCCAGAGATACCAACAAGGGTAGTCTCTGCAACAGCGACTTCAACTCCACTTCCGAATCAAGAAGCGGACAGAGCTATTGAATTTCAAAAACACTTAGGTGCCATACCAAAACAGAATGTCCAGGATAGTATTCGTTTTTTACCCTTTCCAATAAGGAAGCAAGATTCAACGCGCAAACGTATTGGCAGTTGGGAGACCAGGAAACGAAAGTTTTTGGGAGAAAACGCGTCGTATCAGAGAAGGAGACAAAAACATTAGAACCATTGTACTTTAACATGTCAAGGTATGTACTTTCTAAAAATGATCAGACTTGTTAAGCAAAGGACTATCATTCGTCCCTTCACAGGGCAGTGTTTTATCAGACATACTTATTGATTTACGGTTGTTTGGGCGAGCAGTTGCTCTAAAGCTATATTTTTATAAAGACGCTTCAAGACATAAGACTGAGAATGTATCTGGTTTGCATTTCCACAAAAAGAAAAGTTCTTATACACCTCCATTGCCAGCACATGTTGAATCTTTTATAAAAATGTGCGAACAAGATTTATATCAATATTTCTTTAGTGGTGAAAGAAAATGTTTGTGTTTTAACATGTCTAGAGATATTAGATTGTCTTTAAATAAGCTGATTAATGATTCTTCTATTGTATTGAGACCAGTAGACAAGGGCAGTGGTATTGCTCTGTTTGATTCTGAGAATTATCAAACCCTGATGTTAGACATGTTAAATGATAATGCGACTTATTTAAGGATAGATCAAAGAAAGCTCTCAGGAATCATTCATGCTATCAAAGACAACTTATATGATCTACTTATGTGTTATCAGTTATCACCTAGTCTTTATGAGTTTTTACTTAATGATAGCCCAGTTGTTCCAATCATCAAGGGTTTACCAAAACTTCATAAAGGTACCTTTCCCCCTCCTTTGCGTCCAATTGTGTCTAGTGAAAAGTGGGTCACAGAAAATATCTCCATATATCTAGAAGACACACTTAGACCTTTAGTTAATGAGGTCCCGAGTATCCTTAAAGACACTTATCAGCTATTATCAGCTTTAGATACATTAGAGACACCTCTTATAAAAGGTAAACATTTATTAGTGTCTATGGACATTCAAATTCTTTTTACTTCTATCCCTAATGATCAAGGGATACAAGCAATAAGAGAAGTACTCCAAGTCTTTCCTTCTGTGGACAGGAATCAGGAAATTTTAATATGCCATCTACTAGATTTAGTTTTAAATAATAATGTATTCTCATTTGAAGGTAACCTATACTTACAAGTATCTGGGGTAGCCATGGGCACCCCTTGTGCGAATACGTATGCAAATTTAGTCTTATATCACTGGGAAAGGGAATATGTTTTTACAAGCATTTATTTTAGCAAAGTTCTAGTCTATAAACGTTTTGTAGATGACATTTTAATTGTTTGGGATGGTTCCACAGAAGAATTCTATTTATTTAAAAATTATCTTGAAAGCACGACAAATTTTCTCAAATTTACAGCAGTAACTTCTTTTGACTCGGTATGTTTTTTAGATGTCTCTCTAGATATTAGAGATGGTACACTGACTTCAACATTGTATAGAAAATTATGTTGGAGAAACACAATTTTACATTATGATAGCATGCACCCATGTCATGTTTTCAGTGGGATAGTTAAAAGTCAGTTTATTAGACTCTCTAAGATTTGTAAAGACAACATGGATCTATTAATAGAGGCTGACAAAATGGAAAAAATATTTTTAGATAGAGGCTATGATCAAGAGTTAGTAAAGAATATCAGAAGGCAAGTTTTAGATAGAGCAGAAACACCTAGAACTGCAACTAGATACAAATACTCATCATTTTTTCCTCCTCATGCAAATGAAAATAAAAAAAGCACAGATATGAGGGTGAGCTTTGTGACTACTTACACCAACGATAGTGTAAATATTAAGAAAATTATTGCCAATAACTGGAAAGTTTTATTAATAGATGACCGTACTTTGAATTTAGTAGGTAAGAACCCTCACTTTATCTATAGAAACAACAAGAATTTAAAAAGACTTTTATGTGATAAGGCAAATAATGGAAGACTTGATATAGTACATTTAAGGAATAATTTTGGTACGTTTCCTTGCAACCATTGCAATTATTGTAAGTATCTAACTAAAAAACAAGAATTCATACATCCAGATCTTTCCTATACATTTGTACCTAGATTCCAGGCTACCTGTGATACCACAGGCATAATATATCTGGCCACCTGTGAACAATGTTCAGTGTTCTACGTAGGCCTGACAAAGGGGAAGTTGAAAAATCGCATTTATAACCATCAATATGACATCAAAAATAAAAATGAGCTTAATGCTCTAGCAAAGCATATCCAACTTTTCCCTGGTCATACCTTTGTGTTTAGAGTATTACAAATAGTAGAACCGAACACTAGAGGTGGTGATTATATGAATTTATTAGAGTTGAAGGAACTGAAATGGATCCTCAGGTTAAAAGGTCACTATCCCCCTGGACTTAATGCCTATGTCTCATTAAGATCTTTTTTGAATACACACAGATGAATAGTTGTATATTTATTTATCCATATTTATTTATTTATCTATACATATATTTTTATTTATTTAATCATTCATCTAATTGTTATATATATTTATACATATTTATAACATGGAACCTGATTTTAAACTGATTTTAGCATGGATTTACAGTATTACATTTTTTCTGCAGACAAAGCCGTATAACTAGAAAATGTTATATAAATTCTATACATATACATTACTTTGTTTCTATAAATAGCAATATAGTTTAAAAGTAAATAAGAAGACTGTTTATAGAATAGTTTGAATATTATGCATAAATATTTAAGTTTTTTATCCAGGGACTTTAACCTATGAATTCTGTAGAATTTTGCACTGTTTAGTTTGTATATTAATGTGCATTAAGATTTCACAGGCATATTTTATATGAGTTTTCATATGCCTTAATTTGAAGCAGTGAGGTTTCTTACATACATTTTTGTTAATGCTTTTATTTGAATTTTAAACTTTAAAAAAAAAATTTTTATAAATAGAAAAAGTTCTGCATTACCTAGTGTTTTGCTCAGATGAAGTTTTTAGCATGCATAGTCATGTTTCTTGAAGCATTTCCCTTTTAAGGGTTGATTGTTTTATTGTTAAATTAATTGAATAATTTGAATGTATCTTCACTATATATTCTCTGAAAGTTCATTCACTGTATACATGGTCTGAAGAAGCGTATCAGGAGATACGCGAAAGTGCTTACCTTTGTTAAAATAAAGTCTTTTTTCTTTTATTGATAACAGTTGTGGTGAGTTTAAGTTTTGCCTACCAGTATAGTGCCGGTAGCAGTAGCAGTGCAGCTGGTGCTGCACTGTCCACACCAGGACACAGCAGGCCACGTGGACGTGGCCCTGGTTCCAGCAGACAAGTGTCATCGGACAGTAGCCACTCTGTACCTCCACCTGGTATTGCCCATGCAACCCCAGGCAGGCACAGGTCACATGGCCGTGGACGGACACAGTGAGCTGTACAACCTGCACTGTACAGTCTGGGGCTGTCAATTATACCCCGTGTAGGCATCACATATGGCTGAACTGTGTACACACATACCCACACACAGCAGACACAACTGTAGGGCTCCACCACATCCAAATGCATTCTGCACAGACATCTCCAGTAAACTCACTGGCCCTTACACACACACATGATGTTATCCATTGGTGCAGCCTATGCCCCTGGCAAACATATCACCCTGTGCATATGATGAAGCCTCTGCCGCATCCCTGTCATCCACACCATCGGTGCAGGGTTATGCAAATATATTCTGATGCACAGGGTGGACAGGATAGTGAGAGGTGTATGTGATACCTGTGTATGCATAGCGTGGGATGTGTATGTTGCAGTGGTTGTGTATGAATACTGACAGATGCGTATGTGACATGGGTTGTGTACTGTCAACATGCAGCAATCATACCATGTAGTGCAGGTGCAGCATGCATTGTGATGTGTTCACGGTATGTGTGACGGTTACATGTGTAGCACCATGTTGGTTCTGATACCCTGAATCCCTCCTATGGTGTACTCGCATGTGCCTACAGGGAGCACTGTTATTGGTCCCCCACGTGTAGCTGTGGATTAATCACAGACACATCTGGCAATATCAGCATACTACATGTACCCTCAACCTGACTGGACACCTACATGACACACATGTCCGCACATATACTGCACCTGACACATGTGGTCGGTGCCACAGGCTACAGTGGACAGAGACGTCACATACATAGCAGGACACACTACAGGTATGGTGACATGGTGCAGGTATTGTACACATCGTGATGGCCATTGACTTGAGGTGTCACTTGTCAGCTGTGGGGCACACTGTGCAGCAGTAGGACCCTGTAACAGTACAGGAACATGGTCGCAATCACGGGGTGTACACCACTATGACGCACCCCCCATAGTGTGCAGATGGGGACACCTGCCTGTGTGGTCAGCACCCTCACAATACTATGCACCCACACGCCATGTCACAGGGAGTGGACATGCACAGGTAGCCAGTATGGCTCACACCTATGGCATTAACAGGGTTGTGCAATGCAGCACCAGTACGGGATAGTCACCATGTGTGGTTAGTGTTCTTTCACAACAGAATATTAGCATACACCCTCACACCAAGCAGCAGACATACAAACATGTAGACACACACACATTGTGGTGACCACACATGTGTACACAGAGAGACAACGTGTTGCATGTACTGCACCATCCAAATTCATGCTCCCCACACTGAGGTATGTACAGATCTCTACTATGGTGTACAGGGATGTGTAGCAAGTGGGACATATTCCCCCCGATATGTGGCATACATGAGCACACATTCATGCACACATGTCAGTGCTGGGAATACTACACCTGCCATATGATACATGTGCAGGCATCCAGCGGTATGTAGTGCATTATGTGTACCAACACTGTATCCAGCAGATGTGCTGATATATGCACATGGGAGGTGGTAGGTGTTACAGTTGCCATGTGACATACAGTTGATAACACCTGACCGCTGGGTATGCATTATGTCAGCACTATCATGTAACAGCGACATAGCATACTGTATGCACATGGCAGGGTAGGATGGTGTGTGACACAACTGTGAGCCACCACCTGCACACATGCATGTAGACAGGAGTTTAAACACATTATGTACACACATACCTCCATCCATGCTGTTTGTATTCCACCGTATAACGGCCCCTATGATGGGTATGCATGTGGTAGGTTGTTGCAACTATGTTATGGACATCGGCCACTGCTCATGCATGGCTGCTCCATGCACAGTACACATGTCACATGTGTCTCCTGTTGCCATGTTTGTAAGCATTGCTACTTTTTGACATGTGTGTTGACATACATAAAACATGGACTGTGGTATGATATCACAGCTTTCACAGGCAAACAATACAAGGGTATGTGTCCCAGTCAACACTGCTACACCCTGTAGTGGGAGCATTCCACAGACATGGGTCCACCTTCCATTCGTGTGTAGCATTGAGTACCAGTGTTATGCATGTGGTACATCACAGGCTTTGTATGTGTCATGTGTGCAGTCCATGCACACATCCAGACAATTACATGTATGATATATCCAGACGTTTGTTCATTGTGGTACGGCAGCAGTCATGTGTCACAGCTGTGTCAGGGCCGTGGTATGTGTGGAGCCGACTTGTCCATGTATACTGATATAAGTGGACTACATCACACATGTTGGATCATTGTTAGTACATGTGTACTCTGCACAACTGGTGTACACTGCTATACAGACCTGTGGACATATGTCACATGCTGTTGTTGGACCGTGAGGCTTACTGCTGCACCGATGACATGGTGCTGGCATGACAGCTACAATGTTCACTGCAGTGTGTACATGTGTGACCTGCACCCGTGACACCTGTGATGTCATCTGTGTGTGTACAAGTAACTGCATGTGTGACCACCCTGTGCGTGTGGACAGTTTTACCTTACTGTGACCTTCTGTGTGTACACTCCATCTGCATGCTGGACAGCACTTAGCAAATGCTAAGTGTGTGAGCATGCCCAGTAAGCAGTTGTGTAGATGGACACACAGTACATTGCACACTGCGCCCTTCTGTGATTATACCCCGTGTGCATGCATGTTTCCCCTTTGCAAATGCTAAGTGTGTGAGCATGCCCAGTTTGCTGTTGTGTAAGTGGACACACAGTGCATTCCACACTCTGCCCTTTCATGATTACACTCCATGTGTATGCCTTCTGTGTGTACACTCCATCTGCATGCTGGACGGCACTTAGCAAATGCTAAGTGTGTGAGCATGCCCAGTAAGCAGTTGTGTAGATGGACACAGTACATTGCACACTGCACCCTTCTGTGATTATACCCCGTGTGCATGCATGTTTCCCTTTTGCAACTGCTAAGTGTGTGAGCATGCCCAGTTTGCTGTTGTGTAAGTGGATACACAGTACATTCCACACTCTGCCCTTTCATGATTACACTCCATGTGTATGCATGTTTGCACTTTGCAAATGCTAAGTGTGTGAGCATGCCCAGTACGCCATTCATGGACACACTGTACATTCGACACCGACATCTGATACTAAGCATGTAGTCATGGCCATTGACATCCTGTATAGCCATGGTGGCCATCCAGGCGAATTATATAAAGTTGCTATGCCACAATGCATGCCTACATCAAACACACTGGTTGCTCTCTCAATGGGTGTACTGTATGTGCTGCATCCCATATCCATTTTGTGATGTAGTGCTCCATAAATAGTTAGTATTCCCAAGTGCAGCACTGCCGTGTTACTGTATGTCCACCTTCGGATAGTAACATGCTGTGTGACTGCTCACACTGTAATCATTCCCTATTGGCATCCTTGCCTTTGCGGATGATATCACCCACCTAGAAGTATGCCTCTGACAGTGGTGTGCTCAGTAATCTTGGTAGCGCGTTCTGTAAATGCATCATGCTGTAGTGTGTTCATGTAGGTTCAACTCCTGGCCCTTCCAAGTGTGTGTGTGTGTGTGTGTGTGTGTTTCCAGGTGCCTTGGGTGACAGTACTGGTTTTAGACGCCTCACAACACATACATTTGATATCAGCGTCTATTCCTTTGTGGATGATGTCACCCACCTAGAAGTATGCCTCTGATAGTGCTGTGCTCAGTAATCTCGGTAGTGCATTCTGTAAATGCATCATGCTGTAGTGTGTTCATGTAGGTAGGTGTAGGTTCAACTCCTGGCCCTTCCAAGTGTGTGTGTGTGTGTTTCCAGCTGCCTCTGGAGACAGTAATGCTTTTAGACGCCTCACAACACATACATTTGCTATCAGCATCTATTCCTTTGCGGATGATGTCACCCACCTAGAAGTATGCCTCTGACAGTGCTGTGCTCAGTAATCTTGGTAGCACGTTCTGTAAATGCATCATGCTGTAGTGTGTTCATGTTGGTAGGTGTAGGTTCAACTCCCGGTCCTTCCAAGTGTGTGTGTGTGTATGTGTGTTTCCAGCTGCCTCTGGAGACAGTAATGCTTTTAGACGCCTCACAACACATACATTTGCTATCAGCGTCTATTCCTTTGCAGATGATGTCACCCACCTAGAAGTATGCCTCTGACAGTGCTGTGCTCAGTAATATCGGTAGCGCGTTCTTTAAATGCATCATGCTGTAGTGTGCTCATGTAGGTAGATGTAAGTTCAACTCCCGGCCCTTCCAAGTGTGTGTGTGTGTTTCCAGCTGCCTTGGGTGACAGTAATGCTTTTAGACGCCTCACAACACATACATTTGGTATCAGCGTCTATTCCTTTGCGGATGATGTCACCCACCTAGAAGTATGCCTCTGACAGTGCTGTGCTCAGTAATCTCAATAGCGCGTTCTGTAAATGCATCATGCTGTAGTGTGTTCATGTAGGTAGGTGTAGGTTCAACTCCCCGCCCTTCCAAGTGTGTGTGTTTCCAGCTGCCTCTGGAGACAGTAATGCTTTTAGACGTCTCACAACACATACATTTGCTATCAGCGTCTATTCCTTTGCGGATGATGTCACCCACCTAGAAGTATGCCTCTGACAGTGCTGTGCTCAGTAATATTGGTAGCGCGTTCTTTAAATGCATCATGCTGTAGTGTGCTCATGTAGGTAGGTGTAAGTTCAACTCCTGGCCCTTCCAAGTGTGTGTGTGTGTTTCCAGCTTCCTTGGGTGACAGTAATGCTTTTAGATGCCTCACAACACATACATTTGCTATCAGCGTCTATTCCTTTGCGGATGATGTCACCCACCTAGAAGTATGCCTCTGACAGTGCTGTGCTCAGTAATCTCAGTAGCTCGTTCTGTAAATGCATCATGCTGTAGTGTGTTCATGTAGGTAGGTGTAGGTTCAACTCCCGGCCCTTCCAAGTGTGTGTGTTTCCAGCTGCCTCTGGAGACAGTAATGCTTTTAGACGTCTCACAACACATGCATTTGCTATCAGCGTCTATTCTGTTGCGGATGATGTCACCCACCTAGAAGTATGCCTCTGACAGTGCTGTGCTCAGTAATCTCGGTAGCGTGTTCTGTAAATGCATCATGCTGTAGTGTGTTCATGTAGGTAGGTGTAGGTTTAACTCCCCGCCCTTCCAAGTGTGTGTGTGTGTATGTTTCCAGCTGCCTCTGGAGACAGTAATGCTTTTAGACACCTCACAGCACATACATTTGCTATCAGCGTCTATTCCTTTGCGGATGATGTCACCCACCTAGAAGTATGCCTCTGACAGCACTGTGCACAGTAATTTTGGTAGCGCGTTCTGTAAATGCATCATGCTGTAGTGTGTTCATGTAGGTAGGTGTAGGTTCAACTCCCGGCCCTTCCAAGTGTGTGTGCATTTCCAGCTGCCTCTGGAGACATTAATGCTTTTAGACACCTCACAACACATACATTTGCTAACAGCGTCTATTCCTTTGCAGATGATGTCACCCACCTAGAAGTATGCCTCTGACAGTGCTGTGTTCAGCAATCTGAGTAGCGCATTCTGTAATTGTGTCATACGGTAGTGCGATGGGGTAGGTAGGTGTAAGGTCAATTCCCATGCCTGCCAGATGTGTGTGTGTGTCTATGCTCCCGGCCGCATGGGTTCATAGGTTATGGTTTTAGACGCTTCGCAACACACATATATCCTGCTGACATCTCTGTTTACGGATGTTGAGATGCACCTAGTGGAATGCCTGTGTGTCTGCTGTGGTTAGCGACCTCCATAGCGTGTTCTCTACGTGCGTGTCTGTATCTCTCTCAATGTATTTATATATACATATTTTATGCCCATAGCGCTGCTCTTGCATGGACAGCTGTCTGTCCCATGTATCGCATATTTGCACAGCTTACACATAGCAATGGGGTACGATGCAAATCCAAACATTGTCCATGCAACGTCCATGTTCCGGGAGGTGTTACACGCCCTTACAGACATCTGCTGTATATCTTGGCAGACAGCTATTCTTGCTGTACTGTCACTGTACTCGTACACGCCATAGACTTTGTGTATCATTGTCTGTTTATGATGTGTGTATGTCTATCTGAGCTGTGTGCATGGTCGTGTGTATGTCCCACTATAATCATCTGTACAGGTGTCACCAATATAGGTAATTCATGTAGACTGCTGTTTAATTTGACATATCAGCACATACCTGCGGACAGTACTGCACTTCCTACTGCAGCACATTTCATCATCTTGCAGTGGATAATAATGTTTCCACACACATGTATCTGTTTCTGTTCATAACACTCCACCTCACGGAGCATATATCTGGACAAGGCCTTATGTGATAGTGGGACACTCAGGGCCAGTATTGACATGTTGCTCTTACAAACATTGATAGTGAGCACAATGATATGTTATGCATGAGTATGGCATTTCTGTCTGATTTGGTGTCTTCATCACATGTTTGTCATTGTTTCCTGTTGTCAGTTATCATGAGAGTGCCAGACTGTTACTGTTACATGGAACACAGCAAACATATGAGGCATAACTCTACACAGTCTGCGTACATCTGCACAGTTGCAGAGTATGTGTCTGATACAACATACCAACTTTCTGACTACAATACACACAGTGTATGGCGGCATGACAGCCCACATGCCATTACTTTGTATTTGCAGGACACACCCACACAGACAGTTGTATTCCTCACACAGGTCTACATCTGCTTATCCACACTAATTGTTCTTTCATGTACCATATGTGTGCATCGTATTTGCGCTTTCCATCAGTGGCGGGGCTCACGTACGACTATGGGGATCTGGAAATTGTTATGTTAACACTTCATGACACCCTGGGGGACACTTTACCTTTGTGTCTAATTACCTTCCACATTGACCTACACAGGGCATACGTTGTCATTCACATTTTCCGGGGTATGACTTATACATGTTTGCCCATTTGTGCTGCTGTCTTTCTTCTCACCTGTCCGCTTAGTATCACCAGTTCAGCACATGTATTTTGGACAGGTTAGCTCCTTCATACCCTTGACCTGTTGTCATTATGTGTACACCCCCTGACGTTTGACCTTTGCCCTTGTTACATTTCACATAGTGATGTGCCTTTCTAGCTGATTGCTGTCTAGGCATTACGGACTGTGCGGTAGGTGATAGTGACTGATATTTCCATTGCAGGATTAGTAACACTCATAACATCCGTATTCATGGCTACGCCAGTATTCGCACAATGGTCTGACTTTGTATGGGGTATTTATAATATAGTCCCTAGCTGTATTTCCTGTACTATGCCTTACTGCAGCTGTGTTATTCTGACAGTTTTCCAGTTATGGGTACCATCTTGGTCGTACGCATGTCAATCCATGGGAATCGCCTACAGGACACTGATATAGGGCTGTACATATTTCCAAATTGCTTTCTGCATTATCCAGTGGATACTTTGCACCATTATCGAGAATAAAGGCATGTGCTATACCCACATCCCTCCCACGGGGCGGGCCTACGAATTCTCTGCCAAACAACACCTAGGCCCATTTCTGCATACCCAGGTTCCCATGCCTGACAACCCTCTACAGTACACATTACACATGGTTAATGTGTGCGGTACTGAGATGTGGACGCACTTATATGCACTCCCCACTCTAGGGATGTCAGTTCATACGTCATGCATTTCATGGACACATGTGTCATCACCCTTGCACCTGATTCTAGTGCATATACAGCTGATTTGTATTTGCGGCTGTCACGTCTTTTGTGTCAATCACAGCAGGTACTGCGAATGTATACATTTTTGGAGTCCTACAATGGACAGCAATATGCATGTTTAAAGTGTAGAACTTGCTGGACTGTCACTTTCTGGCCAATGATTTTGACTGCTGCTGTATATTCCCCATTCGTGGATGTCTGTTTGTCTACCCATATTAGCTATTACTTGGCATATTTATATCCATGTGTCATATATACGGGACATAGGTCTGTTGTGTGTGCATATATACATGTAAACTCCTCGTTTCATACCTTGCTTTGTTAATGTCTGTGGATTACCTGTGTACACACATCTATAACCATACCATACCTTTCCACTGTACAGATACTGGCAGAGTGTACGGATGGTTGACCCTTTATCTTAGGTGTGTTTTACATTAACCTGTGTCTATCTGGCAATTTGCTGGCATTTCATTTGAGACTTACGGTGGCACCTTCTGACAAGTAGTTCAGGTTACGAATGCATACCCTTCGTCAATCCCTGCTACTAACACACCCGTTATTCTATCCACTTTCTATGTTTGTTTTAGCACATATCTTGTGTTTCTCACTATTTGTACCAGTACTTTGCATGGCATTGTCCAGTTCCATACTTTCAGAGGCTGACAGTTTTGAGACATGTATAACTAACGTGGGGGAAACAGCATTAATTTACTCTGCTGTGAGCGGATCACACACGCACAGGTGCACTTGCATTTCCTTATTGTGGGTTACGCGCAGGTGCACATGCATATCCGTATTCTGGGTTACATATGTTTACTGAGTCTTTGTGCTTACGTGGCCTGTATTAGTTGTGACAGTACCAGTAACATATCTCTGATCCGGTTAACGGACGTATGCGAAACACACTTTCACCTTTACATATCTAACTGTCTTTACGGCACAGACGCATTAATTACACGTTCATATTTATATGTTCTATACTCGTAATTCAAACGGGACTGCATTCATGTTGGCCAGTTGCTGTGACCACTACACGTTTGGTGTTCTGTCTCATTTATATGCATACCCATGGTACATAGCTACATTAACATATCCCCCCCCACACACTCAATTACGTCACAGGCATCCATTCTCCTGCTGGGAAAAGTGTGGTACTACATGTTACACATTCCCTATTCCCTAATGCTCTTGACCCAGGCTGCATATGGCGTAACTGCAGGGATATTCAGAACACAAAGGCTTATAGTCCCGACACATACAGGTCTTTAATTGTCAGAGTGTTCCTGTGGTGCTCTGGGTTTGGTCTTGTCCGCCTAGAGTGTACAGAACTGCCCTGACCATGTACGAAAGTCAGACGAGGCACGTGGGCACGGTTTGTCCATGTTTATTATACCATGACCCCCCCATTATTATTCCAAACCGTGCACGCTGATTGGCCAGCGTGCCCGTTGTAAATCGAGTTATATTAATGGAAAAAGGTCCGGTCGCCCAGACTTTTTTCCATTAGTATAACTCGGTTTTTAAAACCTGTCTCGCTATGTTAGATGGGTTTAACATAGCGAGACAGCTTTAAAATAAGCAACAGAGATCTCTGTTGCTTATTTTAAAGCTGTCTCACTATGCTAAACACATTTAACATAGCGAGACAGGTTTTAAAAGCAACAGAGAAAGCAAGATCTCTGTTGCTTTTTTTTAGTGTTTCGCTATGTTAAATGGGTTTAACATAGCGAGACAGTTTTAAAATAAGCAATGGACATCTCCATTGCTTATTTTAAAGCTGTCTCGCTATGTTAAACCCATTTAACATAGCAAAACACTAAAAAAAAGCAACAAGAGATCTTGCTTTCTCCGTTGCTTTTGCCCACAGCTCCGATGTACTGCGCAGGCGTGCAGTAGATCAGAACTGCCGCGGATGCCAGACATCTGCGGAAGGGCAGCAAACAGGCATTATACTATGCCATTATTTAAGAAAATGAATAGTTTCTTTTCTTAAATAATGTCATGGTATAATAGCAATAACCCACTTCTGGGTGTGGGTAATGCTGTATTTACCCACGGTTGGCTTTGTTTGGTCGAGGGCTTCTCGGACCAAAACCATGCCAACCGTGGGTAAATCCAGCATTACCCACACCCAGGCATGGGTTATTGCTATAATATTCAATCTGTGTTTACAGACACGGGTGTTTGGACACCTGACAATAGCTTATGCAAGACATTCAGGATGTAAGGACCAGGTAGTGAGAGAAAATAACACAACTACTGAAGCAGAAATCAAAATTTATAATTATAGTAATTTCGTACCCCATGATGATATAGTAAAGGTTTTTTCGAAAGGGTTGAAATATATACCTGATAAAACTATAGATCTAGTAGATACTCTGGTGGAACTCAAGTTATTTTTACGTAAGCTAAACCTAGGGGTATTTTTTCAAAATAAAGCGTCAACAGTACCCATAAACACACAATTAAGAAAAAGGAGTACTTTTACTCCACCAATGGTCAAAACCTTAGAAACCTTTGAGAAAGCCATACAGGCCGACATTTACAAGTTATATAACAAAACGAAGTACAGTAAAAAGGAGTTCAATCATAACAATTTTATATATAAAGCTATAGAGGACATTTGTTCGGCAGATGTTATGATTTTGGTAGCTGATAAGGGGGGGGGATTGTACTTTACGACAAAGAAACATATAGTGCCAAAATATTTGATATACTGAATGATCCTGTACAGTATGAAGTGTCATCATTGAATCAAGTCAACATTGCTTATAGCAGACTTGATTCCTATTTGGAGGAATTTTTATTAAATAACCAAATAGATGAAGAGCTCTACAAATTTTTAAAGGTAGAGTATCCAATTCTGGCTACTATAAGAGGAATCCCCAAGGTTCACAAAAACTCCCTCGACCCCCCTTTCAGACCCATAATCTCAGGGAGTGCAAGCAAAACTTTTCCATATGGAAAAGTTGTTGATACCAGACTAAAGCATATGTACAACAGCATACCACATATTATAAAAGATTCCTGGGAATTTTTGGGGATCTTTACACAAGAATTGTGGTCACCTGACATCATTTTTGTTACCATTGATGTCAAGGAACTGTTTTCATGCATCCCTAGAGGTGAAGGAATTGAAAGCTTTATTCAAAGTCTAAAAAACTTTAGTGGGTTACAACAAGATGACATCATAACTCTAACATCATTCATGGAAATAGTTTTGGACTATAACTTTATATTTTTCGAAGGTGAATATTATAAACAGGTTTCAGGTGTGGCAATGGGGGCAGCTTGTGCCCCCATGTATGCCAACATGGTCCTTTTGGACTGGGAAATAACATATATTCACAAATCAGAATGGATGCAGAAGATATTAAAGTATGTAAGATATCTGGATGATATATTCCTGCTTTGGAAAGGAAATATAGAAGAATTGGAAGAATTTGTAAATTATATTAATGGCACCACCACTTATCTCAAATTCATTTACCAATGGCATAGGGAAGGGATTAATTACCTAGACGTATATGTATATACGGATGGTAAGGCATTCCAATCCAAGATACATCGTAAGGAAACTTATAGCAATAGCTACTTACATTTTTCTAGTGCCCATTCATATAAAGTAAAATATAACATAGTGAAAGGGCAAATGATCAGGGCCGCTAGGATGACATCTGTAAGGAGCAATATGCTTAAGGAGATAAACTTTATGATGACCATGTTTAGAGATAAGGGTTATCCTGAAAGGATGCTGTTGGACCTATCACAGTATATTACGCAGGAATGGGGTAACAAATATTACCCGTTGATAGGCAAAGGTATACCCACTAAAAAGATAAATGATACAAATGAAGGTTTAAGTTATAATAGATCATGTATTGTGAAATATGGGGATGAAACTAATAAGATCAAACAGATTATATCTAAGCATTGGTATATTTTAACAAATGACGCAATGGTGAAAGACAAGGTACCCACCGCCCCTAGTTTTGTATACAAGGCAGGTAACAGCCTTCATAGACTTATACAAAGGAAGCAGAATTGCAACCAAGTAGATCCGCATAAAAGTAGGGGTACTACGAAATGCGGATGTTGCAATTACTGCCGATATATCTATGAAGGCAAACAAATAATCTTAAAGGACAAAAACAGAACAAAAGTGTATTTCAAGAATGGAAATTGTCTCACTAGACATGTGATATACTTGGCGGTTTGTGACACATGCGAGAATTTCTATGTAGGCATGACTGACAGATTTTTAAAAAACAGAATATACGACCACCTATACTGCATAAAAAAGAATGATGTAAATAATGCTTTATCTAGACATATATTAAATAATGAGCAGTGTACGAATTTCAAATTTGGAATACTAGAGGTGGTCAGTTTAAATCCCAGAGGTGGTAATATAAAGGCTATAGTGGGGGAGAAAGAAATCAAGTGGCAGCTGCGGTTAGGGGCAGCTACACCGCCAGGCTTAAATGAGGTTATTCCCACTAAGCCATTATTAAGAACATAAACACAACCATACCAGTAGCTTTGATTGAAGTATATAGCTTTAACAGGGCTAAAATACATGGAATACATATTAACCAAAAGGGTTATAGCTAGTTAGATATAAAAGTGTAGAGAGAATATGGTGACATATAATAGGATGATACAATTTAATATTAAAAATGTGTATTGTCATTTACAGGATTTTCATGTTTTAACATACTAGTTTTAACCATTTTTTATTTTTATTCTGAGCCTTTAAAGTTTAAGTAATTGGAACAATTAATTAAGTCATTTCATTAGCAGTTTTGGCGGGTAAATTATGTATTTAATAGATAGGATGCATCAATTATATGTTCTGATGAAATCTAGATGTCCTAGATGAAAGCGCTCAACGTTTTATGTGTTTCTGACTGGTTTTAAATAAAGAATTTATCACTGCAGTGTTCCGTGGTTCCTGGTTTATAGTGCCGTGCTGTGCTGCATAAGTACTTGGAGATTGAGGCATTATACTATGCCATTATTTAAGAAAATGAATAGTTTCTTTTCTTAAATAATGTCATGGTATAATAGCAATAACCCACTTCTGGGTGTGGGTAATGCTGTATTTACCCACGGATGGCTTTGTTTGGTCCCGAGGGCTTCGCCCTCGGGACCAAACCATGCCAACCGTGGGTAAATCCAGCATTACCCACACCCAGGCATGGGTTATTGCTATAATATTCAATCTGTGTTTACAGACACAGGTGTTTGGACACCTGACAATAGCTTATGCTGTTGGCATACAATGATGTGGGTGGTGCTGGTTATCATACATATTCCATGTTGTGCGTTCTTCCCATTCACATTTGACTATTCCCTGTAGACATTCATACGTGGATATTTATGTAGCACATGACTGAACTATGTATTACCTGCAGGTATGCTGTGTTACAGTGAACATATGTGACGGTTGGTTGCAGTATATATGTGTGCGTACCTCTGTAATACTGGGGACTACCACACATCCTTCACAGCATTTCATGCGTATGTACATACTATTATTCAGTGACCTGTAGAAGGTTGTGAGAGCACTGATTACATGTGTCCCTATTTGTGCACGCATCGTGTTAGTCTTTGTCCAGCTTTTTTTGCTGTCATAGGTTGGACGGTGGTGTTGGTGTGTGATTGGGTTGTATTTATACTGACGATACTTCAGTCGGGGGTAGTGCTAGCACTTGTTCCTCTTTGCGGGGGAGGCCCCATTTTGGACATTTGTGTCCTGTGTCAACACTTGACACGTGCCATATGTCCTGTGATATTAACACAGTAGTATATTTCTTACCTTCGTTACTACTTGCATGTTACAGGCATTTTGTATCTGGTACACATGACTATTATATTGGATAGCTTAAGCTATTCACATGCTATGCAATAACCTTTCATTCTGGCATATACGTGTTATTCTATCCTTTGCATTGGCCGTGGGTGTTTTACCATGCAAATCCACACATATCTACAAGTGATGTCCCACCTTGACAATCTGTACATGTGGCTACCCTGCTGGGGTGACTTGCATGGTGGACAGCTGTTCCACCCTGTGTATTATGTTTTGCATGTCTGCATAGCTACTCATCAGTACTGTGGCTACACATAATGCTTTGTCCAGATGTGTTCAGTTATGGACACCGTGGCGTCAGGTCAGTAACCACACGCGGGATGTAGACATTCTGCCGACACATTCACATGCAGCCATTTGGATTTCAGTACCTGGGATGGGATGTTGACATATGTGGGGTACATATTTGCAAGCCTGTCACTGCCTAGGACAATTCTTCCTACTACATATGGGGTATACCCGCTCTGTGTAGGTGTACAGCTGCACAAGGCTGCTAGCTGAATTAGGTGGACATTCGGACATGGGTGCGGGTTAAGTGCTATAAAGGGGTTGTTGTGTATTACATTTGCATGCATGGGCTCTGCTTCTGGATATTCCGATTCGGCATATGCCATCCTATGTGTATGTGATGGTTATGTTGCTGTGTATAGCACATTTTACTATACATATGTTTGTGTGTGTTTGGGATGCAATTTGGGATGTCTAGTTTCTTTATGGTTGTTATATGGCCACGACTGCCCAGCTGTGTACTATCACTACCACTGTGGGACTGCTGGTGACCATGCCCATGGGGCTAGTCATGTGTATTTGCGGCGCGCTGACATGATGCAGTACACCTCCACTGGGTATGACTGCTGACAGTGCACTACGTAACGGACACAGTATTCTAAGTATCATTTCTTCCATGAACGGGAACATTTTGTATTTCGTGCATTTATGTTTGGTTCTCCATTTTGTGTGGACGGGTAATGTGTAGCATACTTTGCATACGTTTCATTATCCACGGACACTGATAGGTGCGGTTACTATTGCAGGCGGGCTGTAAGATTCAGCACTTTAGGTTGCTCTTTGACAGCCGACTTTTCCACGCCTTCGAGCGCAACCTAGTTAGGCTCCCTGGACTCGCACACGTGCCCTATGCACATGGTTGTGGTTGCAGCACACACTCATTACTATGCATGTGGCACTGCTACACCATTTATACACTGCACGGCCAGCGCAAGCCTTACACCGGCCTTGCGCCGAGCTTCATGAATCCGGGAGAATGTCTTTCTGTACCTATTCTATCCAAGAAACAGGCCTGAAGCTATTAAAATATCTATTTTGGAAATAGACTGCCATACCAAATGACCCAGCTGCATTTGTAAACAATTGTAGCTCTGCTGAGGAAACCAAGTCCCATTGCCAATAGACAATGCCATTATCATGTAATAAATGACACCCCAGATCATAGATCTTCCCCAACTCTTTCCGACACTCTTACCCAATGATGTTTGAATTTTCTACCTTTTAAGTGATTATCTAGCCCCTGAAGATATAGTCTACCTAGAAAAATTGCTTAGCATGTGGAGTTAAGCAAACCCATCAGTTCCCTAACTTGCCTTACTCTGATTTTCTTAAGACTTAAAAGTTGGTCTACACCCACTATAATTTTTTGTATTTTCTCGGGGGGTGTAAAATATAATATACATCATTAGTCTCCAAACCCAAAATCCCTAATGATTTCTTGGCTCCCCCTCAAGTTTCCTTTTTGCCAGCAACTCCAACTTCTGAACACTACTGCCTGAAAACACCCAGTGATTCACTGGCACCCAAAGACCCCTTACAGTTAAACAAAAAATGGACAAGTAGTGAACAACCAAATGTTTCAGTGCCCTTATCTACCAAGCCCAATGAATGGCAGAACTAAATTTTTCAAATGTAGAACAAGCTGTCAATCACCCCATGAGCATTACTGTATCCACAAAAAAACTCCTCATTAATGCACATACCCAAGTAGTGTCAATCTTCAGACAAAATAGGGAGGATCCAGAAAGCTGACACTGTATTTATCTTTGCAAGCCTTAGGTCATGAAATCTAATAACAATGTAAATCATCTCTTCTAGAATAGAGTACTAAACCAGGGCATCCAACCTGCTGACTGCTATCATTAACTGACAAACTGGTCATGAAAAACAGGTGGTGAAAACCCCTATACTGACCCAAAGTACTCTTTGGAGCTAACTTGAAGAGTGAAACCTGAAAGTTGATAAATAAGGGAGAAGTAAAGGTGCCTAAAATAAATTCTTCAGAAAATTTTCATCTAATAAGTACCTTTATATATAGTTAAAGTAAGGGTGAAACTGTCGGAATACCTTTATTTCCAATTGGAAACCATCAGAGAACATGGCAACTAATTCCTGCTTACCTAAAATATTGGGATTACCAGCCAGCAACCAATGTAAAACCATTGGCATATATATTAAAGTTATCTTATTATCTCTCTTGCATGGGAAACAAAAGGAAACTCACAGTCTAGCACCCCAAAGCAGCAAGGCAACTGTTACACCATTGCCTGAAGCCCCCACCAGAGACCTGAACATCAATCAAGGGTTTCTTTGCACTGAGGCCTGGTCCTCATTAGCACAACACCAAAGGACCGGGTGATTTTTTTTTCCACTATGGGAACAGGAATGTTGTAACTGACAAAAAACATTATATACCCAACAAGCTTTCAACTGACTGTGGTTCTTCTCAAACTGTCCAGCTGCCTAAATCATGAGCTTGTCAACTATAACCCTCAACAAGGTGTCTGCAGGCTTACCTTCCCATCTCAGTGATGGACCTTTACTTTACTAAACTTTTGGTCATACAATAACCAAGCTAACCCCCCCCCCCCAAAAAAAAAAAAAAAACTAAAAGAGCAAGGGCTTGATTAGAATCTCAACTAGGATAGCCATAAAACAAAACCCCCAAAACCCAATTATCAGTTATGGAAACTAGCCTTCCCTTTTTGTTTCTTATCCATCTTTGCAAGGGCTCCCATTAAAAACTTACTCTGAATGACTTGCGTGTCCTGCAGTCTCTGTATGCTGTCTTGTTAACCAAGTCAAAAATATCTGTGTACATCCCTTTCAAGACCCTTGTCCTTAAAAATATGTGGAATATGCAACATAATGGCAGACCTTGGTGCAAGTCCACTGCCCAAGGTTTACAGGCCATTAACCGCTTGGTTGACCTAGATGAGGAGTGGATAACTTCTACAAAGTCTATCACATGACTATCATGTTGCTCTTCAAACCTGGGAAAACCTGTTTTAACAAACCAATTAAGCAATCTAGCCCTATACCCTTTTAATAACACATTCAAGAAACTATCTGAATTCTCTTTTGCTGTCTGAGATAAAACTACTCCCTCCCCATCAAGCAAATCAAATGTATTACATTATGGACCCACTGGCTTTTAGAAAAGGTGGCAGGGATTAAGAGTTCATCTGCCACTGGCTCATTTCCCTTTTTCCATCCATGGAATAAAAGTTGCTTCTTAGATTATGCCAAGGAAGTCTTTTTTCTCTATAGAATACAGGTGACTTGCTATGTTTTTTTTTATCAGCTGATGCCATCTCAATCAATGCCTTAGCATCAGAAGCAAGGGCCTTCTGTTTTGATTGAAAATCTGCCATATTCTGATCTCTTCTGAGCTCCATGTTTTAAAAGGAAGAGAGAGGGAAAAAATGAATTTATAATGTCCATTATCCTTTTAGTTCACTAAAAATACCTGGCTCCGACTCTGCTTATGTCTAAACAGACTAAGCAAGAGTTACCAAAAAAGCAAGCCAAAACTTACCTGTATATTTTTGTACACACACACACACACACACACACACACACACACACACACACACACACGCACTACAACTTCCAGTTTGCTAACTTACAATGCACCAACATTTCAAAAGAAGAATAATTAATTAAATAAAGCACAATCAAACATAACCCCCAGGACACTTGAACGATGTTGAATTAACCATCTCCAAAATAAATTTTTTAAAGGAAACTAATACCATTATCGGCCAGTCAATATATTAATTAAAAAGCATGGTTAACCAATAGGAAACATAATTACATTTGTACCCAACTGCAAAGATTACTAACATAAACTTCACCAGACCAAGTTGCTACAAAAACATACAGCGGAAAAGAATCAAGAACATTAGGCAATATCACCTAAACTAAAGTTAAACAACCAAGAGTCTGATATACAGACTAGGTCAAAACCATTGTTGCCCCTACCACTACAGGTCAACCCTGACAGACTATTTTATAAGAAATAACTGTCATACCTCTTAAATGTACAGATTTTCACAGAATGTCCAGATTTTTGCCTCATATTTTGGTCCATTTTTCATAAAATTGTGTTTTTCTGGCAAAACATTGGCAAGTCATTAAAGATTAAAGTCAGAAAATGAAGCCTGGCATTTGAGTTTCAGACTTCATAATGTTCAGAAAAGTTATGCTAATGCAAAATCTGCTAAGCTATCAACTTTCTAAGTTTGTAAGTGCAATATTTAAAATTTTTCCTATTTTTTGGGCCTTTGTCCCTCTATTATTTACTGCTTTGTCCAGATTTCTTGCTCTAAGAGGTTGAGAGGTATGATAACTATACTTTCCACAGCATAACTGTTTTACCTGCTGACTTCTTCTTGCTTTTAATCCTTTTTTTCTTAAATTAGATTGCCTAAAGTAAAATATATGCAAAATCCACATATGATCTAATATGAAAAACATGAATTAGAGTCTTTATTAGAGTCCCTGTACCTAAATTTTAACATTCAACCATACCTATCAGTTGTCTCTGATTTCCCAGAATGTCCCTGATTTTGACCCAAAATTTTAGATCCGTGGCTTTTAGAGAAAACATGTTAAACATTTTCTCTTCAGAAAACATTTTGCATTTCACATTCTCTTCATCTTTCACTGTCTCAACTTAATCTAATGATATATTACAAGTGTTCCTGATTGCCCTTGATTATTTCTTGATATTCCTCTGATTATGTTGAAGTTTGTCCCGAATTGGTTGAGAGCCAAGCAAGGAACACCAACCAGAATGCAAGAATTACTCTTCACTAATATACCATACAAAAGTTGCTACAATGAAACCCACCAAATACCATATAAAGCTAATAATAAACATGTTGATTAAAGCCAAATATAACTGTCAGCTATGAGCGTATATATGCAATATGACCCATATGAAGTCATCAACATACCTTAAATTACACCAGCCTTTTATATATATATATATATATATATATATATATATATATATATATATATATATATATACATACACACACACACACACACACACACACACACACACACACACACACACACACACACACACACACACACACACACACACACACACACACACACACACACATAAAAAATAAAACAAGTCTACTTTGCTGTCAAAAGCCCATATACTCAAACATTATTTTTGTGAGATGAAAATAACAAAAACTGAAATCCTGAACCATGCAGTTTTCCCCCAAAGCAAGTAAACACTTGCTCAACATGAGGAAATATGCCCTTTTCACAACTATAGTGTGATCCTGGAGTTGGTATATATAGTTGGGGGGATGTGAGGGGCACAACCACCGCTAAGAACAGAATAGTAACAGCCCCCATCCAAAAAATGTGCTAAAGCTGAAAGTAAGAAAAAACTGAAACTAGTTTTTAACAAAACAAAGAGGAGATCCTTGGGTATTACCCAGGTCATGTAGCTCCCAAAAGAGCCATGGTATGAAATAGCCAACACAACTATTCATAATATCACTTATCTGAATGTGCTGTATGTAGAGACTTGTTTAGTTTTGTGTAGCACTAAACTTACATTTGCTCACACACTGTATTGCATTTATTTCAGATGTGATTATTTATGAATACTGGTGTTTAATTACTGATGCTTTAGTTGAGGATTGCATTGCTGTTGAAATTGTTGCTTATATAGACCTGTTTACAGTGATATATCAAATTGTTACTGTGGTGTTGTGAGGTATTGCCAGCTGTACCAGGATAAGTGAGATAGTGAATATGTGGCATATGCCTGCATGGCTGGCTGAACATTTGTAAATAGATTGTGTCATTTGACTGTCACATTGATTTGTACAGATGCTTATATTAAAAATGTATTTGTAAAAGTTGCTTATATTAAAAATGCTGCAACAGAATCTTAACAGAGTTCTGAATGTGTATTGTGCCAGAGTCAGGTGACTAGATGTGATGTAATTCTATAACTAGCTGAAGGAAGGAACTTTGGCAGCATCAGTTTGTTGTTTGTTTTTGTTTTTTTGTTGGAATCTGGTATAAAAGATAAAAATAATTTATCACAGTTCAGTAGTTCAGTTGTTAGTTGTTTAGTTGTTGAGTCAGTTCAGTTAGGGTGTGTAGTATCTCATTTTGGCTTGTGGAAGTAAGCATCCCAGCAGTACATCATACCTTGTGATATTAAATGAGTTAACTAGGGACAGTTTCTCACTAGTTCAGTTAGGAATAGTACAGTGAGATTAGTTTAGTATTATTTTATTTTTTCTGCATCTATGAGAGTCTATCAAACTGCATTATTTTTTATATTTCCTGTGACTAAAAACTCTTGTTTATTGCAACTAGATATTAGGTATCCTTCTTTTTCTATTTTATTATCCATTATTAAACATTTGTATACCTTTTTATTGCGGCTTGTCTTTTACAGAATGGTTCTAACATCTTGAGAGTACTTGTGCTTTTTCTAGTGACACTATGGCACTTTAATAAACCTTACTGCTTCTCCCACACTCTACCATTTATACCAGTATTAATTTGGCACAGTATAATTGGTTACCCTTTGAAAGAGCCTTAGAGTATCTGGCTGGTGGTAGCAATCTACTTTGTAGTCTGGAGAGAGGGGAGACAGCTGGTGAATCTGTGCCAGCCTTTCCCAGGTATGTGTGTGTGTGTGTGTGTGTGTGTGTGTGTGTGTGTGTGTGTGTGTGTGTGTGTGTGTGTGTGTGTGTGTGTGTGTGTCTGTGTGTGTGTGTGTGTGTGTGTGTGTGTGTGTGTGTGTGTGTGTGTGTGTGTGTGTGTGTGTGTAATCAGATACTTAAGTGTGTATGTCAGATACATGGAACTGGGACACAGTGCTCCAAGGTGGGTCTTGTGTGGGATCTTGTGAGACAGAGAGTCCCGTCCCAGTGGAGGATGTTCCCTGTGTGCTCTTGAGGGAAATTCTGTTTGATGCAGAGAGATGCATTTGAAATACTGTGTAAATCTATTTTTTTTAGTGACTGTCTCTCACCACTGTCAGTGGTGAGGATTGGGGCTCCTTGATTACTGGCTTGGGGTAAAGAGGGGCCATCACATATTGGTGTCAATGTGGTGGGATATTAATTGAACTTCAGAAGCCTGTAAGCTGTTGTCACTGAAGGTGTGTGTACTCTCAAAAGCCACAATGTAAGAATTCAGTTTCAGTTTCACTACAGTTCTATTTTATTTTTTATTAGTTTATTCAGGGAAAGCAGGCAATTGTGTCAGCAGAAGATTATAGCAAGCTGACAAAGAACCTGTTGACCAACGTGTGTGAAGCCAAAGGACTGACTAAAGAGGATATTATTTCACCCTTAATTGCAGCTGCAGCATGGTCCAGCAACCAGGGAGATTGCCAGTCTGATGATGGGGATGTGCAGCCTTTGGAAACAAGATGGTTTATCTTTTCCCCAGAGGAGTTAAAAATCCATCTGGACTGGAGTTAAAGAGACTTAAAATGGTGGCTGAAGAAAAGGAAAAGCAGCATCAGCAAGAACTGGAGGTCAAACATTTGATGACCAAAGAGAAACTGTGACATTTGGATATTGAAGATAGACTGTGGCATTTGGAGATCAAAGAGACACTGCAGCATTTGCAGAATGAAGAAAAGGAGAAGCAGTGTCACCAATAGAGAGGAATGCTGACCCTTTGCCAGGGTCATGGAGGTAATGGAGAAGAGAATAATTGGACCCCAGAAGTAATAAAGATCAGTAAATTTCTTCCACAATTTGCAGAGGGAGATGACTTTCATAGTTTTATTCACATATTTGAAAGAGTATGTAAACAGTATAATGTTGACCAAGAGCTCTGGGTATGGT
This sequence comes from Protopterus annectens, assembly GCF_019279795.1. Classification (NCBI taxonomy): domain Eukaryota; kingdom Metazoa; phylum Chordata; order Ceratodontiformes; family Protopteridae; genus Protopterus; species Protopterus annectens. Next base: position 1,051,198,047 of record NC_056731.1, on the reverse strand, counting down.
TCCTGACCCCCTTACTCCATTGTAAAGTTGTAACTGCTGTTTCTATAGTGTCTGATACTGATTATTTAAACCATGCTACAGTAAAACAATGTTTACTGGACTGTTTTAACTCATTCAGTCCAACGGAGCTCAGGAAGATTGCCCTGTAACTTCAATGGGCGAAGCCTAATCTTTTTGACAGAATCAAGTTATGTCCTCACATTTAAAACAAATGTTCATATCTCCAAAACCATAGGGGTTATGAAAGAAGTATAAATAGCAAACTATTCAGGACAAACTATTTTTATAGTGGTGACACACTTTAGATTCTAGGTCTTATACTGAATTGTATGTCACAGTAAACGCAGTAACCATTACATTTTTGATATTTTGTAAACAATTTACAATATCTCAGCAACCACTCAAGTTGCACACATACTGTCAGCAGCATTTTATTCATCTAGCTGAGAGCTTTAATATGAGCTAAGGAGTTCTGTCTGTTTTACTTAGTTGTTGACATATTTAGAAAAATGTAAAAATTATAGCAAAATAAATTAAAATCATAAAAACAACTGTTAATATCTATTTGCCTGCACTAAACAAAGGTCAAATATTAATGCAGTTGAGTTTGCCATTGTGTAAGCTTTAAGATGAAATATTTTCAAACCGTGTACATAGCATGGTTTTAGAATTATTGATGCAAATATGAACAAGCAGTATTTGACACCTAGAAGCATCGGTAGGAGTAAACTGCAAATGCACCTGGAGGCGTCACTTGGATGTAATAAGTTAACACCTGAAGCTTACAGAAAAAAAAAAGTTTTGTGAGCATAGATGCAAGGCAGATTAAAGTGTATGTGAATATATTGCTTAGTTAAGCACTCAACTTCATAAGTGGGTGAGTGGATGTCAGGTAGGTGGGTGAGTGGGTGTCAGGTCACCACTTTTAAAAGTCTGGCAGACCATTTGGTAAGGGAACAAGCCCTTAGCACTTTGCCTGAGGACATGAAAATCTGGTTGGCAGACTGAGAATGTAACTATGCAGATGAGCTGGGAAGAAAAGAGGATCTCTACTTACCAAGCAGGGCATCACTGCATAAGAAGGGGATACACCGAGCAACACATGGATATAAGGGAACCAGTGATAGGCAGCCTAAATCACCCCAACAGCATCTGCAACTAACAGGGCAAGCCACTAGTTTGGGTACATGGGCAGGATCAATGGTTAGATATTTTAAATGTAATCAGAGGAGCCATGAAGCATGCAAATGTCCACTGAAGCAAGATGGGGAACAAAAGGTGAGGGAGCCAGTAAGTGGGAATAACCACCTGCCAGTGGCAAGCTGTCTGGAGATAAAGAGGTACCAAACTATCACCAGAGTTTGTATCCTATCTTAGTGGATGGAAGACAGGCCACTGCTAAGAGAAACCCAGCCTCTAAGATAACCATTGTAAAGCCTGCAGTGGTTAAAAAAGAGCAGCACTTGCTTGAGCATCTACACCAGTTAGAGCTTTAGGAGGGACCTCATTCCAAATACCTTTGGCTAGGGTTCAGCTTGCCTGGGAGGGTGGAAAAGAGAACAAGCATGTAGGTGTGTTTGAGGATATCCCTGCAGATGTCTTAATAGGGAATGCTTTTTATAATGTAGTACCTTATGTGCATTCAGTTACTTGCAGTCAGGCTTGGAGACAGGCAGGTAGGTCTGGTAGCCTTGGGGAACCCAGACAGACCCCATGCCTGAAGCTGGGGCAGGTGATGTGGTTATTTCAGGGAAGGAGCTACCTAGTAGCGGTGAGGCTGAAAGTGAACCATGACTGTTGATAGATACTGATGTGTCCATGGACAAGAGACTGCAAGGACAGGGGTGAGTGGTAGTACCCTGGCTGACAGGGAGCCACCGTTGTCAGAAGATGCAAGGCTGCCTGTGGAATGGGAGCTGGGAAAGATCATGAAAGTAGAGATGAGACAGGCACAGCTTTTGGACCCATACCTTACGAGGCTTGAGGGAGGTAACTAAAGAAGCATCTGATGCTCAAGGGAAATGGTAGTCTGTATACTCGAACAAAGTGTTACTGTACAGAGAATAGACCCCTAAGGGAGGGCTAGAGGGTGAGGTAATACAGCAGTTGGTAGTGCCCAAAGCCTACCATCTAGCACTTCTAGCCATAGCCCATGACATTCCTTTTGCAGGTTATATGGGTATAAAACATGCCATGAGTCATATTATGCAGAATTGTTATTGGCCTGGGATTGCAAGTGATGTAACATGGTAAAGCAGGACCTGTGAGCAGTGTTAAAAGTAGGCAAGGCAGGAGACAAGACCAGAGCTCTGTTGATGCCTTTTCCTGTGATTGAGGAACCATTTCAGGGGTAGTTATGAATATTGTGAGGCGTCTGAGTACCCTAAATTCCACAGGGAAGAAGTATATTCTGGTGGTAGTGGATTATGCTACCAGATACCCTGCTGCAGTGGTTCTATGCTCCATCGATGCAGAGAAGGTGGCAAATGCTTTATTAGAGATTTTCAGCATGGTAGGTTTCCCAAGAGAAATACTGACTAACAGAGGTGCCAATTCAGACCTGCTGGCTTGTCTGTGTAAGTGTTGAGGATTAAAGCACTTAAAGTGCACCCTTACCATCCCCAGACTAATGGTCTTGTGAAGGGGTTAAACTCTACACTAAAGACCATGCTACTGGCATTTGCAGATCAGTTTAAGAGAGAGTGCGACAAATATTTGCCCCATCTGCTGTTATCTTACAGAGAGGTACCCCAGGAATCCACAGGTTTTTCACCCTTTGAGTTACTGTATGGTTATAATGTGAGGGGTTCTTTAGATTTGATTCACGATGAGTGGGAGGGTGAGTGTTAATCCCACAAAAAAATCTGTTGTGGCATATGCCCTAAACTTCAGGATAAGGCTTAGAGAGCTCATGTATTTGGCCCATTAGAACCTGGCAGCAGACCAACAGTAGGAAAGGGTTTGGTATGACAGGAAGACACATTCTCAATAGTATGCTGTAGGACAACAGGTTATAGTGCTTTTTTGTGTCAGACACAATAAGCTGCAGGCAGCTAGGGAGAGACCCTTCAAAGTGGTAAGGAAGGTCAGTGATATTAATTATATGGTAAACCTGCTTGGCAGGAGGCAGGGGCACAAATTGTACTATGTTAACATAATGAAGCAGAGTTGGCCATTAAGCCTAGTAAGTGTCAGATGCATATGGCAGAGGTCTCCTACTTGGGACATAGAGTAGGGAGTGGTAAGATAAGGCCAGAACCTGCCAAAGTGGAAGCTATTCAAGCGTGGCCTGTTCCTGTTCCAAAAAGCAGGTGAGACCATCCTTGGAGACAGCAGGGTACTATAGAAAGTTCTTTCCCAATTATAGTACAGTACCTGATCTCCTCACAGATTTGACAAGGAAAATGAGGCAAGATAAGGTAGTGAGGACCCCAGCCTGTGAGCAGGCATTCCAAAAGCTTAAAGTGGCTTTGGGAGGACCCCTGTATTAGCCAGTCCAGATTACAACAATGTCAATGCAGATGGATTCTCAAGACAGGATAAAGGCTAATGTGTTCAAGACAAGCCCATTTGAATCAAGCAACATTTTTCCAGTCACTTGAAAAGCTAGCTTGAGTCTTCAAAGGGGGTGGAGATGTGACATTCTGAGGTATTGTCAGCTGTACCAGGAGAAGTGAGATAGTGAGTGTGTGGTGAACTTTTGTAAATAGTTTTGTATTTTTGACTGTCGCATTGATTTGTACAGATGTTTTTATTTAAAATGTATTTGTTAAA
>NC_056731.1:1051166773-1051189273 GCF_019279795.1 Protopterus annectens | reverse complement strand
GTGACTTCAGTGCGTGTGATCGGGCGCTGATCGTGGGGGTCAATGGATGGCATGAATATGTCAAGACTTGGTGTTGGGGTCATGTATCGGCAGTGAGATGTTGATTGCAATCGTGCATTGATTTGGACTTGCTTAAGGATTTACGTTGAATCTAGGATGAATGCTGGGGGACCAGCTAACGTTTAAATGTTAGTAAACTATATTTAAACTATATCTATGGTTTAAATTGGTGTGCAGTCTGCGGTGGATGTGCGTGCTGTGTTGCGGACTTGTTTCCTATGCGCTGTGATGCTGGGTGGATGTGCCTTGGGGGCATTGTAGCGTTGCATATGTTTGATCATTTGTTTTAATACGTGATATTCGTACTTATTCTATACAGTACTATGGTATGATAATTTACCAAAACTAGTATTTACTTTTGTTACAGGTATATCTTAATTTAATGTGCATTAATGACCACTATTTGGTCATTTTTAGGATACGATGAATGCATTTTGAATAATGGCCTATGGATTTTACCCTGGGGGAATGAAGGAGGCTATTAACTAAGATAGTATTAGCTCAATAGCGATATATTTTCATTTTTGTTGTGATGTACCATTGGGCTAGTGTGAATTATTAATACCATGATTGTTGTTTTTATCAGATATGTTTTAAAAGTACGGAGAAAATTGTATATGTGAGTTCTTTGAACTTTTGTGATTCAAGGTATGAAGTAGTGTTTTTACATTTCAATTAGTTGCTATGCAACTAATTGTATTTCAGGTAACGCCTACCTTGATTTACTATATAAAGTACTTGTTCTTCCTTTTTATTTCTGTCTGATGAAGCGGAGTTTCTCTCCGCAAAAGCGCTTACTTTTTATTAAATAAAGACGTTTTTACAAGATTTTTACAAGATTTTTATGTCTCCGGGGCTGAACAGCCAGCTTTTCATTGGAACTGTGATATTTCTTTTGTTGCTTGGCTTGGAACATCGTGGATATCCTTCTGTTTGTGGATTTACATGGTATATATATATATATATATATATATATATATATATATATATATATATATATATATATATATAGATATATGCATACACTCATATATGTATGTATATAGATATATGCATACACTCATATATGTATGTATATATATATATATATAGAGAGAGAGAGAGAGAGAGAGTGTATATTAAAAGAATGAAGGTTTAAATATCTGAGCACCATATGGGCGACACCATCTGAGCCAATATTTAAAACCTCGCAAGTGTGAACGGAGATTGCCGTAGGGAATTCTTCCCTTTACTTCAACATAGTGTGATCTCTTAGTTGGTATATTTAAGTAGCGGGGGATGTGGGGGGGGGTGCAAGGTGATCAGATAGGTTTTTCTTTTATTTTTACGTTTTTTTGCTTTGCTTTCGAGGTTTTACAACTTCACTCATATGGTATCGCCCATATGGTGTTCAAAGTTGTAAAACATCGATCTTATAATACAGAACCACACACACACACACACACACATATATATATATATATATATATATATATATATATATATATATATATACATATATATATATATATATATATATATATATATATATATATATATATCTATATATATATATATATCATATATATATATATATATATATCTATATCTATATATATATGGATCTACTTCATATGGTCCACATTTCAGAATGTCGACATTGATATGGCTGAGACCATATGATTGACATTTGAAATGTCGACCATAGAATAAATAAATAAAAAACACAAAAAAAGTACCTTCACGCTGCTAGCAGGGGGGTCTGCCCCCCCCCCCCGGAACTTAATTAGACCAACTCCGAGATCGCACTACAGTGCGGAAGATGGAAATCTTTCCATTCCACACTGTACGGTTCCGCATGGTTGACATTTCGAATGTCGATCAAATGGTCATGGCCATATGAATGTTGACATTCTGAAATGTCGACCATGTGAAGGGAACCCATATATATATATATATATATATATATATATATATATATATATATATGTGTGTGTGTTTCCCCTTCACAAAGTCGAACGGCCACAATCTTGAAATGCGGTGGAAGCTCCACTCTGTGAATGAGGAACAGCATACAGAGCAGAATGGGAGATTTCCCATTCTGTACTCTAGTGTGATCTCGGAGTTGTAATAAATAAGTAGCAGGGGGTGTGGGAGGTGCAGGGGGGCTTGACCCCTGCAGAAACACTTTGCTGTGTTACATTTTTCTTTTTTTTAGCTCCCTTTCATGAAGTCGTGCTTCAGAAACCCGAGCATATGGCTTCGGCCATATGCATTTCGAGTTTCTGAACGTTCGACTTTGTGAAGGGGAACTATATATATATATATATATATATATATATATATATATATATATATATATATGCGATGCATCCGAATATTTTCCTTCCCATAGTGAACTCTGAGAAAACTGCACTGAATGCATTAGTAGCTACTGACTGTTGTGTTACATTTCTCTATGATTTCATTGTAACCCTTACCCGGCAGTTGGTTGATGAATCTATTTCTTTCTGATGCTCCGAAATACACCTGGCTCAGGTCTTTTTGCTGAATTTGCCCTCACTCCACTTGGGCTCATTCTGCTTCCCCATCCTACCCCCAGTTCTCACATACTTACTATACAACTTCTACATCACCTTGTGTACTTCATTGCTTATCTTAAAGTCTTCACTTTCTGTTACTTATTCAACTTTATAACTTTACCCTCCTGAATTTATCACCTATTTTTCATATTCTAGAAATAGCTATTAATGATTTTCATTACCACCACTGAACATATGTCTAATTATCCCTCTTCTCTTTTACTGTCATACCGTACATGTTATATAGCACTTACTATATCTCACCAACTGTAAAATCCCATGCTCCTCTCTATTTTACATACATTATCAGACAGTCCTACTTTGGGCAAGATTGTATACAACTTGTATCTCCCTGCCTTCTTTACAAATACAAATCTGTCTGCTTCACCACCTACTCTTTCAAACTTAAATATAAGCCCAAAATCAACTTGTCATTATGCCCTTTATTTACACAAACAAAGTATTTCCTTATATGGTAATGTATACCATAGCCCCAGCTCATACCTTATCTATGCTATTCCCACCTTATCTCTCTTATATCCATATCCCCAAGGAAATAGGATCTCCTCCATCAACATTCAAATTATAGTTAACAAAGTAACAGACTTCCACTCCTGGATTTCTTGTTAATCTGCTGACATTGTCATCCTTACTGAAACCTGGCTTAAACCCATCAAAGACTCTGAAATGCTTCTCTCAGACTATAATTTTATATGCACTAATATATTAAACAAAAAAAAAATCTGGTGATGTGTCATCCTGTTTTCAAACCATGTTGCACTCTCTCCCTCATGCTACGTACCACAAGCATTTCACTCCACAGATATACCAGAGATACTAATTTCTATCCTAAAACTAGTCAGTCATAGAAAGTATATTTATCATTGCTCTGGATATCACTCCATGTAAAACTATCCTTATCCTGGAAGACATCCTCAAGTGGATATCAAATTCCACATCCTAGGAAACTACAATCCTTAGTGATATCAACATTGACTGGCAGCACCTTTCAACAGATTATCCTTCAAATAATATCACCTTATATGGATCTGCACAATTTATAACCACCAAAACACACCCAACAAAACTTCAGATTCTGGCTCCATTCTAGACTGGATCCCAGTTTCAAATCTTAAAAATTACAGCTCTAAAAGAATTTTTTCTGACTCACTCAGTGATTGCTATCCCATTTATGTCTGGCGATCAATAAACCACAGCTCTAAAGATCAGCTTCTTAAAGAATGATGTGACCTTACTAGCCATAACCCTGACATTTTCAACAAAGTTTTTCAATCCCTTAACTGGTCTACTCTTTACACCTCACCTCTGGATGATGTTGTACTTAAATACAATTCATATTTCTCAATATCCTAAATAGATGTGCCCTTGTCAGAAAAAAAGGTGTAAAATCTATCCAAACTATATGGATGTCCCATACTAATAACACACACTAATGCACAAGAGAGACAAATATCCTGCCTACCTGCAAACGTATAAGCATTCCCATGACCGCGCTGAAACTCAAGTCACTGAAAAAAAGCAGGACTACTTAAAACCATAAATAAACCATAGAAATCCCCAAGAAATCTTGACCTCTATTAACAAAATCTTATACTCTGGGACTCCTACAGCCTCCAACCCCTGCTCAGAAACTGTAGCTCTCCCACAGAAACTGTGAATAAATTTAACTAAATTTTTATAGGATCTATTACTACCCAAACAGAAAGTTCCATACAAACTCAAGACAGTCTTAATGAAGTTCCCACTTCCAATAAACTATGTTTCTCTTTATAAATTGTCTCTACTTTACATATAAAAACTATTCGGTAAGCAAAAGCCCTACTCACCCTCTGTTGACAACCTTCCCCACAGAATATCTAAAGACTGCAGGTACTTTCATTGCTTATCAAGTTTCCATCTTGATCAACAGATACATTCTAGAATCTTATGTCTCAGCTCTCTGGAAAAAAAATTCTGCACCATACTCCTTCACAAAGGTGGCATTAAGTTCTCTGAAATAAACCTTAGGCTCATCACTATCTTATCCCCTTTCTAATATTCTAGAAAAGTGCATATATCATCAAATCTTACAATATCTTTCTCAAGAAAATCTATTAACCTCTAACCAACATGGCTTTTGCCCATACCATATCACAAAAACTGTCCTGGTTGTCTTCTTATATAACATGATCAGAGCTAGAGATAACCTGGTTGTCTTCTTATATAACATAATCAGAGCTAGAGATAATAATTACTTGGTCTCGTCCCTGTTTTTTAATGTCTCCAAAGTCTTTGATGCAGTTTCTCACACCAAGTTAATTTATAAAATGTCTGCACTTGGTGTGCCTAATGCAACACTCAGCTGCTTTGCTAGCTACCTTTCCACCTTGGCAACAATCTGAAAAATGGCTCTTTACATACTCCTCTTTTTTCCCAGTTAATACTGGTGTGCCGCAATGTTCTATCAATGGACCTCTTTTCTTTAACATCTTTGTTAACAACCTACATACATCCTCCCAACAGCCTTCCCCCATCTGATATGTTGTTGAGTCCACCCTCATCTGTTCATCCAACACTCTTTCCCATTTCCATTACTCAAAATGCATTCATCTCCCTTGAACACTGGCTCTGTAAAAAACAACTCTTTCTAAATCCCAGTAAAATCATGCTATTACTACTTCTATCCAAATCTCTAATGCCTCTCAAGAACAGCTTCAAAATAGCTTGCCTCAATCACACAGGTATAGAAGTCATATCACATATCAAGTTACTATGTGTCACAACTGATGATCAACTGAAATTTGATCTTCCTATACAAAATTGTACAAAAAAAAAAAATCAAAACTCACTACGTTTAACAGATCTCAAAAATTCCTGACCAACTCCTCCAGGGTCGCAATGACAAATACATTCCTTCACCATTGTCTACTGTATGCATCACCAGTTCTTGCCAATATTCATATCTATCGCATCACAAAATTAGAACTATGTTATAACAAGGTAGCTAGACTTGCAAGCAATCTGTCATATAAAAGTCATCACTGCTCTCCTCTGAAAACATTAAAGTGGATTGAGTTGCCCAATTACATTCAACTTCTACTTGCCCACAAAATGATACATAATCCTTTCCACTGTCGATCCATCAATAACATTCTCAAGCAATACCTTCATAACTATCCACTTCACTCATCTGAGAAACAGCTTCTCGAAACCCATAAACCTAAAAAAATAGGATATAGTTTATACTCCAGCACCGATTAACACCTATAGTTCCCATTTTATGTATACCCTAAGAAAATGCCTACTCATCTCCAGGCTCTGTACTTGCCTTTCTCCAGGTTAAATTGACCCTATTATTTTCTCCTTCCTGTACTTTTTCTCTTACACTCTTTCTGATACTCCTTCATCCTTACAATCTGCAATAACATTCAATGTCACTCTTACTGCTTTTATTGCCTACCCTTATTTCCTCCTATATCATCACCTTCATCATCCTTAAATCTTTAATACTCTCTTCTTCTGTATCTTCCTTTGACCTTTTGTAGTCTAATATTCTTCTTGCCATCAGGTTTACTATTTCTGCACCTCCTGTACCTTATTACTTCTTCTTTCTCAATAATACTCAGATATACTCAGATGATTCTACACACACACACACACACACACACACACACACACACACACACACACACACACACACACACACATATATATATATATATATATAGAGAGAGAGAGAGAGAGAGAGAAAGAGAGTTTAGTCTAAGTGTGTGTCTGTGTATTTTGCCTTTTTGTAAAGTAATCATGTTTTTTTCTATTGGTCTCATTTGTATAATTTATTGTAACTTCTTTTACTACTTGTATGGTTCCAAGATCATATGCATATAATTTTTATTGTGTCTTATGGAGCTTTACTCCCCAGGCCTCCACTGAAAATGGGATTCATGCCCAATCAGAATTTCCCTGTAATCAAATGAATACAGCTCAGTCCTTCACTGCTGTACCAAACTGCTGCAATCCTCTCAACAGACTGGGCTTACATATCCCGGACATGCCCAGAGGTTGCAGATCCATCTCAAAAACTCCTTGACCTAAAGAACATTTATAAGGTAAAAGGAGCTCTCATGATAAATAATGGAAAAATGAGGAATATAGCCCTTGTGAAGGCATTTATTGATGCAAACACGATTGTCAGAAAAAAGAATACTGAAGAAAATCTAAATCTCCAATGGAGTACAAACATCACAAATTTGATAACAACAAAAAAAAAATCGAACCACATTTTTCTGAAAGATTATTATTTACTACTGGTAATCACTTTCTTTATTTTAGTGCCTACATCTAGAGTATTTAAATTATTTTGGTATTGTAGATGTGCATATATCGAGATGTTCATTTGTATAAGTGGGCATTATCCTTGACGTTAAAGGTGATGTTGCAAGTTATATATGGGATTATATGATTGCTTTTAAGGCATTTGCCTTTTTCGTTCTCTTGTCTGACCATGGAGCTTCATAAATTTAAGTACGTAAGAGTGGAATTGAAGCAGTCCACTCCACATAATGCGTACAGAGATTTTGCCCAACAAAAGGACTTTGAATTCATGTTTTATTTTAATCATTGTTAAATAAGAGTGCTATTTTTTCAATGGGATGATGTATGTTTTCTACACAGTCTAGTTTTGAAGCTCCTTTGCTGTTTTATTGTTTTATATTTGGGACTTCTTTGCCATCCGGTTACCAGTTTGTTTTGTATTGGTGTATGTATAGGGATGATGTATGTGCCTGTTTCATACAGACACATATCAGATCTTATGTGTCATTTGTGACGTGCAACATAAATTCAAGTATTGTTGCTACAATACAACGAATAGTAACTTCTAGACTCAGTCAAAATATATGATTCCCCAAAAATGGCCAGGATATTGCATTCCTCCTTAAAGAAAAAGTGTCAATGAAAGAGTTTTAGAAAAGATCAAACATACATTACTACAGAGATGAACTGTAATCTGAAATAAGTAGTACAGTGTTTGTAGCAGCTTTAAGTTGTAGCTTCACAGTGCTTGGCTGTTTTGCTAATTTCCTAGCTGGGCTCCCTTGTACAAGGAGCCAGTATGTGTTTTCTTCTGAAGTGATCCAGTTTTTCTCCTACACCCGAAGACATGCAGTATGGTGGAATGGATAGCCTCCTACTTGCCAGTATATGTATATGTGTTGTGTGTGTCTCTGCATGTGTATTTTTTGTAGGTGTGTGCATGGATGTGCGCGAGAGTGTATGTGTGTGTGTGTGTGTGTGTGTGTGTGTGTGTGTGTGTGTGTGTGTGTGTGTGTGTGTGTGTGTGTGTGTGTGTGTGTGTGTGTGTGTGTGTGTGTGTGTGTGCGAATACTGTGATGCACTAGAACTCTCATTCAGGACTGGGACTCTGTCTTATGCCTAATAGTTGCTTATGTAGACCCACCTCCCCTGTCACCCCGAAGAGTATACCATAGGAATATGGCTATTTAAGAATGAACAGTCAGTTAAACTGTAACGTTTATTGTGTCTTAAAGCAAAATTTGTTTCTTCAGATGCACCACTTGTTATATCTGTGTCCATAGTCTCAACAGATTGAGCTGCTGTACTCTTGATAGGGAAAAACACTGATGGACCTTCCTGGATATGTGTAAAATCATAAAGTGGTCACTACTGAAATGGAATATGTCGATCACATGTACTTATCATAAACTTGCAGCAGAATGTATAATGTCAATAAAACATAATAAATAAAGCCATTCCCTCAGATAATTTGCCAGAGATTAGAATAGTATAGGCTAAACAGTATTTCATATAACATAAATGACCATCCTGCATTTAATGCTAAATCACTAATGTCTGCAGTCCTGTAAAATAGAATGTCTGATTCAGCAGAAAACAGTAAAGTGCCTTCCCTTTGTCAAAAGGGATCATTTTCAGATACCTTTCACAAGGATGAAACTATTTAGGTACTAATGACTTCTCTAGCTGAAACAATGGCTTATACTGAAAAAGAAATCAGTACATGTTATTTTGTCAGTAGGACTATTTTAAAGCAAAGTTATAGAAAGCAGTTTTTCACAGGTGCTTATTTATGGATAATATTTATTTGACAGTAAACAGTTAGCTTTATGGAAGTGTCATTTATTTACATTTATTTTACATTGCTGTTTGTATAGAAATCAAGATGAAATAAAATGAAATGATTTGCATGGTAAAAGTTAAATTACAGTACATACTACTTCATCACTACTCAAGTGCGAGACCCAACCTTAACAACACTTATAAGGGTGCTTATTAGTTGATAAGCATCCCTACGTAGTCTTAAGATTGCATTTAGCACTAAAACCTGACAGCACCTGGAAGTAATCTGCAGCAACAGACACAAAATGGCTTTGTTTCAACTCCATTCTCTGGTGCTGGATGCTACATTACAGTCAGTATATTGAATTAAACTGCTTTCCTTATGCAGGGAATTGGTAAGGATGTAAAACCCATCTCTACTGCTTTATCGAATTTCAAAGCCAGCAAAATGTGTAGTGTTTTTTTTTCTATCTTATTTTTGTGTAACTAGTAATACATGGAACAGATAAACCTCAATGCACTATAAACAATTATGATCAGATCTCCAGTCATAACATAGTATTATGTTTTCTCGACATGGTTGCCAAGATTCACATCTTGAGCTTCGCTCTTGAGGTGAATTTCTTGTCATCTATATTTTAAACACATTTGTTACAGTCAGAGACCCAATCATAATCCTCTATGTTCACCATGTCTATAGTCAAACATGGGCTTGTTGTTACAGATTATTGTTAAGTGGACCGTGTAACTATTTATTTATTTGACATTTGTTTACCAGGAATGTCTGTTTGGGTCAACTGTACCTGTTTTCAGTGGAGGCCCGGGCAGAAAAGCTCCAAACCTACAGACATCTAGGTACGTACATATATCTGAACAGTTAAGATTTCAAATACAGAGTAATACATTAAACCATCTATGTACAATTATATAATAAGTTCTATTTATCATAAAATAGAGGATAGGAATTTCACATTCACACATAGCGTAGTAGATGATTCATTCAGATATTTTTGTAAAATGGCATACGGATATGTTGTTATGCAGCCATTATATTATAGTATAAGAGGGAAAGAGATGAGGGAAGAGTGTAAGGAAGCAATTTGCAGAAAAGTAAGCTGAGAAGATTTATAGAGGACATTAGAAGAAGAAGGGGGTAGAGAACAAGGGGTGTGCAGAGAGGAGTGTAAGGTATAGGAAGTTTTGTCAGTCAGGGGCCAAACATATAATGACAAGATTAGCCAGTATTACAGCAGCCAGGGATGGAAATTTCAAAGTAAGTTAGCCAGGAGTAGTACAGGACCATATCCAGGCACTACTTAGATGTTGTTTTAGGGAGGATTTGAAGGCAGCCAGGTCAGTAATCATTCTTGTGTTTAGGGGGATAGAGTTCCAGACTTTAGCTACTGAGTAAGAATATAAGCTTTGTCCTAGTACTTTAGAGGGGCTAGAAACTGCTAAGAGTCTTTTGTCCTCAGACTTCAGTGTTCTATTGGGTGTGTATTGATTCACTATATGACTAAGGGCTGAGCATGCTAGATGTTTATAAATAATGTTATGTAAGGTCAAGAGCTGGGCATAATGGAGGTGGTTAGGGAGTTCAAGCCATTGTAGCATATGTAATGCTTTGTAATGATGTGAGTTGGTCTTTATGTTAGTGGCAAATTCAGCCACTTTGTTGTAGCAACATTCTGTTTTAGTTCTGATGGTGGACTGTAGGTTACTGAGAATTTTGGCACCATATACTAGAGAGGGCAGGAGAAAGTTTGGGTGAGAGTTAATCTGGTAGATGTATTCAGGAAGTGTTTGTTCCTATAGAGGATGCCTAGTTTCTTTGGCTTTTCTTAATGTTATGCTGGATATGGAGATCAAACTTAAGATGATTGTCTGTAAAAACTCCTAGTAGTTTAGTGTGGGGGACTATATCAATAATGGTGTTGTCCACAGAAAGGATTCTGAACTGATTTATGTTGAATGAGTGATTTTTTTAGGCATAAGGAGAAGGAGTTTCATATTTTTTAGGGTTAAGAAAGAATTTAGAGGTAGAGAGCCAGGTTTCAACAGAGGTGAAAGTTTTCTGAGTGGTGGAGTGCAGTTGAGGAAATGTGGGAAAGGCACAGATAATAGAAGAGCCATCCATGTATTGTATGAGTGTTCCTTGGGATGAGGAAATGTATAGGTTGTTAGTAAAAATATTAAAGAGTAAGGGGCCAAGGGTGGAACTTTGAGGGACACCTGTGGGGTTATGAAGAAAAGTTCATATGGTATTTAGCCATTTCACAGCTTGTTTTTGATTGTTTTGGTAGCAAAGAAATCACTGTATAGAGGGAGATGTAAGTCCTAGATTAGAGAGCCTAGCCAGGAGTATGGTGTGTGAGACTGTAGCTAAGGCTTTTGATAGATCAAGAAAGAGTGCTTCTACAAGGTTACCAGTATCTCTGGCCCTATTTATTGTATTGTGAACTATAGGAGGGGAGTAGAAGTGCTGTGGCCTGAATGGAACCCATGTTGTGTATAGGTAAGTAGGTTGTGTAGTAAGAATTCCATTAGCTGTCGGTGTATGCATTTTTCCAATGTTTTGGAAATGAGAGCTAGACTAGCTATAGGTCTTCCAAATGATGGGTACCATAGATTCAAAGATGGATCTGTTGATAAGAATACTGATGCAGTATACAATGGAGTTGGCAGCTAATTTAATGTAGTCTGGTGGGAGGTTATCT
Organism: Protopterus annectens; assembly: GCF_019279795.1. Classification (NCBI taxonomy): domain Eukaryota; kingdom Metazoa; phylum Chordata; order Ceratodontiformes; family Protopteridae; genus Protopterus; species Protopterus annectens. The sequence continues at coordinate 1,051,177,839 of NC_056731.1, read as the reverse complement.
GCTGAGGTAGAGCAAGGTTTACGTTTTCCTAAAACACTTTTCATGAGACTTATAGGAACGTATTGAAGAGATAAACTGGCTGAGTTATTGGAATGGGAGGTTTAGGGGTTATGCTGGTGGTGAGGGAGTGGAGATGAGGTAGGACTGACATCATCTGTGAAAGAAGAGGAATTGGGATTGGGCGAGTTAGACATCAGGGAAGCTATAGATTGTATAATGTGAGTGTTGAAGTCATTAGCTATTAGTAGAGTAGAAGGATCAGGGTAAGAAGAGTGTTCTTTTTTGGTCCTAGGGTTAAGAAGAGATGAGATGGAGGACCAGAATTTTGGGGGGGTTGGATTTGTGCTCTGGTTGGATGTGGATGTATTAGGATTGTTTCTCTTTGTTCAGTTGCTTCATTACTTGGTTGCAGAGTTGTCTGAAAGCTTGTAGATTTACCTCATTTTTATTTTGTTTCCAGTGATCCCAGGCTATGCCTTTTTTTCATAAAATTTTTACATTCTTTGGTTAACCAAGAAGCTGGATTGTGTCTGATTATTTTTGTGAGTATTGGAGCAAGGGCATTAAGCAAACTTAAGAAAGCAGTGTTGAAGTACTGTATTGCTGCATCCACAGGGAGATGTTTCAGAATTTATCAGTTTATATTCTTCAGTAGCTCACTGAATTTATTTTGAGAAAAACTAGTTAAGTTGTGGGTACTTTTCAGAGTGCGTTTTTGGGTAGGTGAGTGCTGGTTCTGAGGGTATATGTGGGTAGGTGATCTCTTAGAGTATTGGGAAGTGTGCTTGAAGTAGTAAAATTAGTAGCATGGGATACAACAGTCCAGTTGAGAGTGGATTTTTGGGCATAGATTTTACTGTGTTTTTATATCAAGTAGGACCATTGATGATTTGAGTAAAGCCATAGAGGTTAGTAGTCTTGGTACCATTTTGAGAAGACAGTATTGGCCAGTTGATGTTGACATCAGCTAAGATGATGGTTAATTGTTTGTTAGATCCGTGATAATATGTCTTTGAGTATGGGTATAGTTTGGCTAGGTGGAATATATATATATTAGTATAACACAGACATATTTGGTCCTATTAAGATTTAGAAAGGATATAAGTATTTCTGCATTTGTGAATGTGGGGATGTTGTTAGTAAAAGGGATAATATTAAAGGTGGCAGGGTATAGCAGGGCAACCCTTCCACATTTCTTATGAGTTCTATCACATCTCACTATGCTGAAGTTAGGGGGTGTGATTTCAGAATCTTTTACATTAAAATTTAGCCAAGTATCAGTTAAGGCTAGGATATCCATCTTGTACTGGTCAATGTAGGAATGGAAGAGGGCTATTTTGTTTCATAGGCTTCTAAGGTTTAGTGTTCTAATGTTTAGTGTTTTATGACATTTTATGATATGAATTAGGGAAGGACATGGATTTGAGTGGATGTCTCTGTATTGTTGCAGTATGGAGATAAGATATGAGCAAAGTCTATTATATTTTTTGTAGCAGCATTAGTTAGTGGTTTAAAGTATGGTTTAATATTGGTAACTGGCTAGGATTTTAATTGCCAATTAGAATATTAGGTTATCATGAAATAGCTGAGGTGAGATATTAGAGTAGCTGTTGGGCTGAGTCAAATATGTGTGGGTGGAGGTAACTGCAGAGAAGTAAGAAGTTTAAGCTGGTAGGGCTGTAGCATGTGTGAGGAGTATTAGCAAAGTATTGAGCAGGAGTATTAAGAGCATTATTTTTTAATTAAAATTGTATATGAGGGTAGGTGCCAGAAGACTGAGTAAGGTAAATTGAAGAGGGGATTGTAATATTATTTGGCTTGGTTTGGTGTAAGTGTCTAGGGGTTGCTGAGAAAGGTAGGAGGGGCAGAAAGTAGTGGATTTGAATAGAAAGAGTAATTATGTAGATATGCTGATTGGCTGAGAGTGATGGGTGCCATTATGAGGCTATAAGTTTAGATGTAATGGGGGTGGGAGAGAATTGGAGGTAAGGTAGGTTGCAGAGTGATGGCTCAGCAAGAATGGAGTGAGCTGATCAACAATAGAGGGAATAGCAACAAAAACAATCAGTAACAACTAAGGTATGTTCGTATCTTTAATAAGGGAGAAATCATAAAGGTTGTCCCTGAATAAGCATTACTTTGTTATGCTTTATATTTGTTTGATCCTATTTTGTAAAATTTAAAGTTCATTGCAATGGGAACCCTTCAATCTGAATATGTGCAGTGGCAGAGTTAAAATATCATGGCACCGATTTATCAAATTAGATATACTTAGTATTTATTTTTCTAGTTTTATGAAAAGGTTACACTAATTCTGTGCTACTTGTGGGGGGGGGGGGATTCCTCACTTTATGTGCATGACAGGGAGCAACCCAGTGATTAAATTCATAGATATGACTAATGAATATTTTAATAGCTTTACTATAAGCAGTATTGTGAGTTATGTAGTGGGAAATCCACTGCTACATAACATCCAGCAGGAAAATCAAGAGTAATACCAATAATTCTGTTTAGCACCATAGATGTGGAAAGAAGTATCCTCAGTTCTCAATAACATAGGACACAGAAATGGTAGGAGGCATTATAAGGCAGTGTTGATGTCTATAGAAGATGTTTTAGCTCTGTTAAGTCTTTTGGAGGTTATTTTACTGGGCAGAAGACCCTAATTCTATATGGTATCATAGATGTGGAAAGAGGTATCCTCAGTTCTCAATAACATAAGAATGCTGAAATGGTAGATGGTGATACAAGGCAGTGCTGATGTCTGTAGAAGATGTTCTAGTTCTATTAAATCCTTTGGGGTTATTTTGGTGGGCAGAAGATTCAGGATGTGCACGCAGCTAGAGGGGGACCCTACTAGAGGGATTAATCCCACAGGAGTCCAATTACAGAACAATCTATAAACTTCTTATTATACTATGTTCTGATATAGCCAATGTTTATATATTGAATCATTATTTTTGTAATCCTTCATTTCTGGTTAGAAGCAATAGTGATTTCATAGTTGATTACTAAATATCTGCATGATTATGCGCCAGGTAAAATCTCATTCAATTCTGCGTATTCAGGTCTATGATAATGTCTCTTATTTAAACTAAAACTGGTGGGATTTTGTTTTTCTAGGAACTTACAGCTGAAGTTAAGTTTATTAAGCTTTAAATAAAGTATACACTGTTTCATTAACTTGAGGCATTTATTTTTTTAATTATGAGATTAGAAACAGTTTCACCACCTCTGGTAATTCAGCAGAATATCTTATGAAATATGTTAGATTTAACTGTATATTTTTTCACATTTTTGTCTTGCAATTTTCAAGCAAGACTAATGAAATATGTTGACAGCAATGAAGAAGCATAATTTTCTGTGGCAGGAAATAATTTCTTGTTCCATGTAACCCTTCCCTTTACCAACACACAGTATGCATTTGCTATAGTCAGACTTCAAATTAATTTAAAATTGATTTTCAAAGCAACTGTCACACCTTGTGATTGGCCTTTTCATCTGTACACTTTTTCACCTGTAGGAAGGATGTAACACATTGAGCCATCTCTTGTTAGGAAAAAAATGTGCAAATGAAAATTTTTATCACGTTTTACTCAAAGTGGGAATGCCTATGACATTATCTAAACACTTGCTGGGTCACAATAAATAAGATACAAACTCCAGGGAATGTTGTGTTAATCTTTTCCTTTATTCAAAGATATTTTTACAGAACTGCAGTGAAAATGAAGAGGAACTTCTGAGAGGTCATTCTTCAAAATACTTTACCAGTTGTATAAACTATATTAATAATGAATGCTTCTAATGATATATAATTGTTTCTCTTGTGAAGTTTGTATTTTTGATAGAGATTATTACTTCTGCCTTTCACTATGACACAGTACCATACTGCATTCACATAAACAAGTGTGATGCATTCATTATAACTATGCTATGTCATTGGTCTGTGAGACTGATGCTCCATTTGATTGCATAGAACAGAGTAAGAATAATAGAAAGATTATCTGTCATATAAATGTTTACATAAATGGAAAATGGAAAAATACATATGATGCTTCTGTCAGAGATATGGGGAAGATTTAATATTTGTTTGGACTTTAATATATTCTAGTAAGAAGAGTTAAATTCCAACTCAATACTTGCATATGGCAATAATGTGAATAACTTACTGCAAATCTCTAAGTAGCCAGAGAAATAGTACCATAAAACAGAGAATTAGTGAATGATTGACTTATACTAAAGTCACCTTTTCAAAACATGCTATGTCTTCTTTTACATTTCATTTTGTATTTTATAGCTTCACATGTCATTATTTAAAAAAGCTAATGTTATTGTGCTAGAAATAGAATTACACAATAACAGCTCATTGTCATTCAAAAATGTGCATGCCTATGGGACAGACCAAACAGAGTGCCCATTGTAAATCGACCATGTGACAATAGAAAGAAAGTCCAACCACTGAAGTACCACAGAATGGACAGACTTTTCTACTGGCATATGCTTCGAGGACAGAGCAAAATAAAAGAAAAATCAGGTACATTCTGCAAATCTAAAAAAATAGAAACATACCTGATTTTTTCTTGTGTTTCTGTGCTATCCCTCACAAAATCTCTGAATACTCTTCATACCTCTCAAATGGCCAAATTTTCACAGAATGTTCAGATTTTTGCCTCGTAGTTTTGGTCTTTTCCTCATGAAAAAAATGTAGTTTTCTAGCAAACTGCTGCATATTGAAGTCAATAAATAATGACAGACATTTCAGGTTTAAGATGCATATCCTTCAGAACATGCACATTAACACAAAACCTAATTAAGTAAATTTATAAGTTTATAAGAGCAATGAAATCTATCTTTACCTTTGCACCTTTCTTCCCCCTGCTCTGGATTCAGTAAACTTCCACGCAGAAATATCTTATTCCTGCAGGGAAGGGACCGTTCCCATGTAGCACTGCAGGCGCCATGCATATTCATGAAGGCATGCTGCCGTACTGTAATATGGACATGGTTCTGTGTACAAATCCAGGGGTGTGTGTCTGAGAGCAGTACTCTCACAACACACATGCCTCCTGCACACCAGAATTGCCGTACAGCAATTTAAATAGAGCGAGATGACTCATTACACCTCCCAACCCATCACGGTAAGAAATCTGTACAAAGCCATAAGGGACAATTGTCCCTACAAACTGAGAAAGTTGATAGAATAACAAGTTTAGCATTAGCATGGATATTCTGAAGGGTATGAAGTAAAAAACGCAACAAATATTTTTTTTTTCACATGTGCAATAATGTTTAAGCATAGCTGCGTGGGTGTGCCTGTTGCTCAGCTATGCTTATCCCAGCTGAAATGGCACGATAAGTTAAATAGCAATAGACATACAGCATAAGCATTTGTGCAATAGTGTAGCATTTAGAGAATATGCCTTGCATGTAGTCATTCGTGGTTTGAGCCTTACCAAAGCCATTTCGATTTTGCAGTGTAATCATTACAATTTCAATTTATTTGTATATTTATGTAGGAAGTAACTTATATTTCTCAACCAGAGTAGTGTATTAGGACCAGATGTGAGGTGTCAGTGTAATAAAGTAGTGAAATCCCTATATAAACACAAGTGCCCCATACAGTATAGTCACACAAGAATAAATGTAATTACAGTACATTGGGGGATGTCAGGGAAGGTAACCAAATTTGTTATGTGTAATGAATGATGAATCAATCCCATATGGGTGGTAGTCCAATAAAATAAAACATAAGCAATGCTAAGCATTGCACAGCTATGCTGACCAGGTGTAAGCATTGTGTACATATGAATGCTAAGCAATGAGTAGCCCAGCTAAGTGGATTTGCCCATTGGTAAGCAGTGCTGAATCTGACCCTTTAAGCACTGCTAACCTTAGCTAAGCAGGTTTGCCCATAGCTTAGCTTAGTTTAGCATATTCAAAACTTTCCAATCATAGCAAAGGGTGGAAAATTGGCTGTATTTAAATCCCACAGGTGGAAATACAGATCATAACTGGTTGTAGCTCTCCACTGTAGGCAGCATGGCAGGTGTTGGAGAGGGCATGTGCTTTCGGGCGCAACGCTGGGGCATACAGGAGTCCAAGGTCATGATATGACTCCTGGTAAAAAAACATGATGTCAGACTGCTGCAGGACTAGTACCAGGGCTACCAATGCAAAGCAGAAGCTTGGGAAAGTCTCAGCTGTGACCTCACCAGTACCACTAGTATCCCTTGGGCTGGTGAACAGGTCCAGCACCACTATGCCGACTTGAAATGGAGGAAGAGGGAGCTCTTGCAACAGTGGATCCAAGAAGCAAGACAGAGGGGTGATGTCACAGCAGTGAGTAAGTATTCATAGCAATAACTGTTTACAAAAGTCCAGCCTGTGTATGTAATGGATAGGTATGCATAAATGTTTCTCTATTTTCATTATAGCTCCAGCTGTGTGGGTTGCCAACCAGGAAGCCCATGCCAGTAGGTTACAAAGGCTGTGTTGCGAGGCAGGAAGTAACAATCCTGCTTGCAATAGTCATACCAAATAACTATAAAGGAGTAGAATGTCACTTGGTAGTATAAAAAAATATGACAGTAATATTGACAACTCATCTCTTGTTATAACTGAACACAAATTAATCACCTTTGGAAATCCACAGCCCTTGTATGCCCCTTCATAGGTTACCACCATGAAAAGCCTTTCCAATGCTAACTATAGCCTCATAAAATTAAAGGTGGCTAATTTCAAGGCAGCCATGCAAATGGAACCTAGTTGCATGACAGCTGAATGAAACAACAATGCACTATGAACAAGTACGCAAATGCATGGATGCCGCCTTACCCAATACAACCAGGACCCTCACCTCCAAAAAAACAAATCTGAATTGGTCATCACCTGCCATTAAGAAACTGTACAACAGAAGGAGGGAACCTATATGGAATAAAGTGAAGTCCCAAGACAGGAAATCATCCTGTATCAGCCTCAATGAATAGTCCCACATCAAATACTACAAAGTTAGCTGTAAGAACAGAATTTGAGCACATAGTAAAGACAAGCAGAAGGCCTCATACAGTTATGTAAAGAATCTCCACGGCAATACCAAAAATTGTTCTGAGCTACTAGACAATGGTACCTCTCAGACTGAGCCAACAAATAATGCCAATATACTGGCTGGCATCTTGAGTGCATACATTAACCCTCACTCCCCCCAAGGACCAATCACAATACCAGTACATCACCAGGCACCCAGTATTACTACAGCACAGGTTAAAATACCATTGTCCAAGACCAACAATACAGCTTCTATGGGACATGAGAATATACCTGGCAGTCTTATACATGAAATATAGAGTGACATGGCACCTTACCTGTGTGCCCTGTTAAACCACAGCCTCACCTCAGACTTTGTCCCTGCTGAATTGTGCACTGCTACCGTCACCCCTCTACACAAACAAGGTGTAACTACAGACCCTGGGAAATAACACCACAACTGCCTGACAATTCTGTTATGCAAAGCTATGGAATGCATCATCATGCACCTAATAAACAAGGATATGGGAATCTGCAGACTCACGATCCCACACAGTTTACCTTTGTGAAGAGCAAGTCATACCTGCTCAGTCAACCTGGTCAACTTCTTGGCATCAGTCACCTGAGCTGTGGATAAAGGCAAGGTGACACATACAGCCTACATTGATCTGGCCAAAGCATTGATAACATTCCCCACTCACTAAGCTCAACATCAACCCCTATATCACTAGGTGGGAACAGAGGCACAAACACAGGGCTAGATTGGACATACTGCTGTCATACATTGAGACAGTTGGAGATGTCACTTGGTTTGTTGTAATATCCTTTATGGAGAATATGATGTCGGTAATACCAATAGATGAAAGTATTTACTGACTGCATTCCCCAGAGTCCACAACTGATTTACCAAGGACATCAACTGTCTGGTGAACACACAAAACATAACAGGCAGACATGTGGCCAGTCTGTAGACAGTGCCCCAGTGAAGAGGTATGTCAGAGACATATCACTGTGAGTCATGATATCATACACTAAATGGATGTCCACACAAACCCTGTCAATCTATCAATCCGCCATGTGTATAACAGCACTGATGACATATAATCTGTTCACAAATCTGGGGATATGTCCCCCCATGATGGTTGGCTGTCTCCACATGTCCTGTCCTGTGATGTATTGCCACCCACTGTGTGTGAATCTGTAGGCCAACACCTCTGTAATGTCTCTTACACAGGAAAGGAAATGGAGCAAGGCCCACATTAAGGAATGTCCCATATGTTGGAACTAGAGGCAATGGCCAAGCCCACAGCACAATACAATGTGGGCAACTACATAGTGGTATGGCTGTAGCAATACCTGACATCTGCACATCTGTAGAGATGACAGACAGAAAGTAGATAGCCAACAGGATATACATTAGGATCAATGTTTTGAAAGATACACATCTGAAACTGAAAGGTATGCCATTACTACGTGACAGCAGTCCTCGATGACATGTCCAAAAAACATAGTCTACAGTTATCAACATATCAGATCAATATCCAATAAGAGATACATATAAACATACAGCTCAAACACCAAGAACAAGATACTCAGTATTCAGAGTCCAGCTTTGCGTGCAGGAGTGCATGGTTCCAGTACTACAATCTGCAATCTACTCTTACTTGAAAAAGAACTGTTAAAAGTACTATAGTAATGATGCAATATGTGTTAAACTATTTCTGTCAACCAGTGCACTGTAGCTGGGGTAACATGCAAGTGTGTAAAAAATATGACAGTAATAGTCCAATACAGATCATATTTAAATAAAACTGTAACTGCTTGGCAATAAAGTTCTAAATCCTGGACTTTTTGTGTTTACTCTGGTATTGTATGGCTTGAAATGTTGCATGCACCAAGATCTGATATCTGAATGGTAATGTTGTGTTAACCACTTTTTCCACACTGTGCAATTTCAAAAATATGTCTAGGAATGTCTGTATAATAATGTTGTAATTGCAAGGTCAGATTATACACCCAAGAGAGAATTAGACAGAAAGCAATGAAAGAAAAAACAGCTGTTTCTCAAGGACTCACTCTGATGAAACAAATTGTTGTATTTTTAGTAGACACAGCCATAGTTTGAATCCCGAGAGTGGTGGTAAGCTGTATGCATAATTTCTACTTGGATTTTGTGAATATGTGTAGAAACTGTGAGGTAGTGTTAACAAATATTCCCCCTCAAGAGGTCTTCCAGGTAAGGGAACTGTAACTGCCTGGCAATAAACTTCTAAATCCAGGGCTGGTTGTGTTTACTCTGGTGTTGTATGACTTGAAATGTTGCATTCACCAATATCTGATATCTGAATAGTAATGTTGTGTTAACCACTGTTTTCCACACTGTGCTACATACAAAATATGTCTAGAAATGTCTACAAAAGAATATTGTAATCACAAGGTCAGACTGTGCAAACAAGAGAGAACTAGGCAGAAAACATTGAAGGAAGACACAGGAGTTTTTCAATAGCTCACTCTGATGAAACACAAATTGTTCTTTTTTAGCAAACACTGCCATGGTTCAAGTGGTAGTAAGCTGTATGCATAATTTTAACTAGGATTTTGTGAATATGTGTAGAAACAGTCAGGTAGTGTTAACAACCATATCCCAACAGGTCTTTCAGGTAAGGGAAGTAGAAAGTAGCTATAAGAAAGTTAAATTATACACTGTGTACAAACATGCCACTACCCAAACCAAGGCTATAGGTTATTGTAATAATACCTGTAGCGTAATGATTAGAGCAATGGTCATTAAAGTTGTGAGTACTGCAAGGATATACAAGTTGTTAATTGACATCTCTCTGTCTCACCCCCACTATATCTGCAACCATAATCTAAACAAACAAATGAATGGGTATGTTTTACACCAAACCAATTGTTGGGACATATGTCCTATTGTTCAACAAATATTGAAATGTGTTTCTATTACTGTTCCATGTTGAAATACTATCAAAGATGGCCTGTTGCTATCAATGTAACCTGAATGCTGTTGTAATGGCCACTGTGGTTCCATATATGCATGTGTTCTGTTTGCTATGCAACTGTTCCAAATATGTTGTTTTGGGCTAATGGGAATATCTGTGCATGCTGTTATATCTAATCCTGGATTGTACTGACTATTACTAATCCACATATGTTCTAAAACTGCAACACCATAGCATGTTTGGGAAGGACAGTCCCAGCGGACCCACCGATCCCACCTCATTTGGCCATGGCACTGGCCCCAGCATGTCTGGGAGCCACCTTGGGACCTCCTTGTCAGCTGGTCCTGCACCATCTTCAGGTGGAAATGCCTCGGGGATGGGGCTCATCTGCCCTGGGAGTGGGCACAGACAGGATACTGTCACCTGAAGCCAGGACCAGGGATTGGTGCATAGCGAGCTCCAAAAGGAGTTTGGAGATCTGCTATGCCAGCTTTAGGGCTGCATGGTGCAAATAGAGGGTCAGCCTGCCCTTCTTGCTCAGCCCCCAGCACAGCCACCTTCAGTGCCATGAAGGTGCAGAGGTGACTGCCCATGAGTGGGAACCTCAGTCCTACTGTTCCCATTTGGATGCTCATGGGCTTCTTATATCCAAACACCCCTCCCAATCTAAGGTGTTTACCCCCACATGTGTCATATACTATCTCTGTATGCTATCTTTTCTGTCTTGTCTATCTTCCTACCCAAACTTCCTCCCCAAGTAAACCTACTATCCTTCCCCAACATCCCACTCTCACCTTAAAAATAAAAGGGCAATCTATTCCCCCCAAGAAATCTCGCCCTATACATAGCTGTCAATTTTGCACACATGTCCACTGGACACGTAATCTGGTCCATTTGGTTTCACAACACATTATTGTTGTCGTCACCCCTCTCTCAAGAGTTTGAGTGTCCAAATATACCTCCAAATTCAGTATCTATGCACAACTGTTGCTGTAGAAGAAACGAGGACCTTCCCTACACCCGTCCTGCACATCCCTAGCTATTTTTTATATTGTCTTTCCCTCTTCCCTCTGGGTGCCCCCT
>NC_056731.1:1050704273-1050789273 GCF_019279795.1 Protopterus annectens | reverse complement strand
TGCCAACATTTGCAAGCTGAATTCCCTGTATAAATGTATCATTCTTTATTGATTTCACTTCAACAATCTTTTCATCCTAATATTTGGAGACGGTCAGATGGTCAGGCATACATTTGAACTTTAAAGCAGGGAGATACTGTGATATCATGGACGATTTTGAGTTATAATTTGTACTTTGCCTATGCATATGTTTAAATGTTTTATATCCTGCTATATAAAATGCATTAATATATCTGTGATGTAAAGCACTTTCTAGTGGTCTTTTAACAGCAGCTATGTGTTAAGTGATAGTGTTTCCCTCAGTGACAAATGAAAGCTTAAAGTTGTGGTTTTCTGTTGTGACTTCTGAAATGCATTCATGCTTGTAACATATTTTCATAAATGCACAGCACATTGTACTTTTTGTAAAGCATAAGCTGTGATCCCTGCTAGTGCCCCTTTCCTGCACATTCATACCTCCAGTTCTTTTCATTGCATTTCCAACATGTTATTGCAGACAAGCTGGATTAGCTATGTAGGTAGATGTCAGGGTTAGATTGTAGCTATAGCATGCAGCTGCATGTTTGAATCTCACGCTCTCCAATCTGTGTTCACTTTTGTTCTAATATGTGAAGGACTGTGTGTTTAACATTCTAAAATATGTATGGTGAATAATGCTCTTCAAGTTAAAATTTAAATAACCTTATATGAGCAATGTATATCATTGTTACTTTACAACTACCTCATTTATACATGCAATTTTCTTTTTGCAGGTGATGAGTAATGGGCTTGGAATTGTGGCCTGTGTACCAAGCGGATGCACTGGCTGGAAGGACATTACAGGGAGAGAGGTATGTTGATTACATTGTCTGCTTTTTCAATTAAAGTTGATCTGATCATTGTTACAGGCTCATATTTTTGACATTGCCATGTATACTACTTATAATGCAGGAATGCCCATCATGCATCATTAACGTAAGTGTAATACTCGTACAATACCTGTGTTTACAAGTATGATTTGCCTAAAACAATGTTTATATATCATTTAGCAGGAAGCAATATTTGCTGAAGATAGGTTTTGAAGTCTAGGCCACATCGTAAATGACAGTCTGTTATATGTCATCGTCACAGTGCATGTGATATGAATTATTTACAGGTAAGTTAATATCATGTTGTCTGTTTTTGTAATGTATTTGAGGACTGGTTTCTCAGTAATTGATCTGTTGTACATAGTCTACATATTCACATACTGACTGGTTATCAGTTATATCAGTTACACTGATGTTGGCTGACTAACTGGCAGGACTTTTTTTCATCATGGGTATGGCATCTGCCTGCAAACTTAATGGTTTGGTTAAAACATACTTGTATCTTTTGTCTGAAGTCACTTGTGCATATAGGCATTCTTTTTCACCATTTTTAAATATCTGTTATATAATAAGCAAGCTCCATCACACTATTTGCATTTTGCAGGGTAGTAATGGCTAATAAGTGTATGTAGGGCATGCACACATTTGTAGACAGACTATTTGTATATATACTAGATTTCCATGTGTCACAAGCTGTCACTGTGTTTAGGATTAAACAGTATTACAAGCGCGTTGTGTTGTATTCCTTAAACTGATGTGGGGCCAGCCAATGACTATGTTGCCTGGTTCAGCTGTTTGGCATATGGCTATTATATTTCCCATGTAAGTGTCATCTCACTCTGTCTTCACTATAATAATATGTTAATTGCTGGCTGTTCTATGACTCATTACATGCACAGACCCATGGCATACATTTGACATTCACTCACCAACAAAAATGGTCATGGCACATATTTAAGAGAAGAAACATGGAAATATTGACATTCTGTCAGTTAGCTGGACAATTTACTGATGCATACATCAGTAATAAACAGTTCAAGTCTCAATAATGCTTTTATGTTGTCATTTTTAAAGTATTGTTTTGCAGAATAGACTTTTGAGATTTGCATGAGAGTGTCAAGGCATGTTTCACTTCAAAATGTCAGGATATGTCAGTGTGCTGGCTTTGAGTATGCTTTGTTATGCCTAATGCTGGCTAATAAACAGCTGTTTAAGTCATGTAATGATTTCCACTAAAAAGCTGTGTTATGCATGCCACTGCACGGCCTTCTGTAAGCTGCTCATATTGTGTGATGGATACAATGTCCCTGACATGTTCTGATATTGAAAACATCCATAAGTATAGATAATGGCACATAGGGGAGGTTTTGTCTGCATGAGGAGCCATCTACTAGCAACAAATTATAATTATTCTACATAATAATTTTTGCCCATTTCATCTGAGATTGTATTTTTAATGATACCTACAATGTATGCTGATATATCCTTATTCTCACATGCAAACATCACATGTCAACAGAATGTTACTTGATGTCTGTTAGACTGCAGCTGTGCACATCAGTTTCAGTTTAATGTTCGCAATTATTTTTGGAGGAATGTGTGGTCGGATAGACATTTGGTTCATAGGTTCATAGGTTAGTACTAGGCTATCAGCCCTAGGGCCTATACAAGCCTAGCCAAAACAATTCCCTGGCTATTTCTTCCCACACTATTTACTTCCCTGGACCCCTGTCTAGTAGGGCAACTGACATGATCCCTGGGGTGAATTTCCTTTCTCCCTTCCAGTCATCAAGGTTCCTTTTGAAGAGGGCCCAAGAGGTGCTCTGCTTGACATGTATGGCCAGTCTATTCCAGAGTCTGGGAAGTCTCTGGGTCAGGAACCTATCCCTCCAACATGTTTTGTTTATTGTGATGACAAGGTTTAGATCCCTGGAGCATGTGGCTCTGAGGGATTGGGATTTCTTTAAGTGTAGCATGTTCAGCAGCTCTGGGTTTGACATGGCCTTGTATGTTAAGCAGAGATTGCCTCGGAGTAGACGATATGCAACGGAGTATAGCTGGAGTTTTTTAAGGCGGTCAGCACAGGGCATCTACTTTAGGCCTGTGATTCTTTTAGTGAGGTATTTCTGTGGCCTTTCCAGTTGTTGCAGATGTCTTGAGAGGTACATACCAAATGGGGCGTTGAAAATGGGTCTAATGATGGATGAGTACAGTGGGACAATGACTTCTTTTTTTCTGGATGAAAAGCCCTTAGTGATGAAGTGTGCCACATAGAAGGATTTCCTGACTGTTGTAGTGATGTGGTTATTGAAGGTGAGACCACTGTCCACCTGTGTCCCTAAGTCTCTTATCACACTTTCAGTGTTTAGTGTACTGCCACCTATGTGGTTATTCATGGGTACATGTTTTTTCCCAAAGGGGATAACTATACATTTCTTGGCATTGAGCTTGAGCCCATGGCTCTGGCACCAAGCACCTGTTTCTGTAAGACCCTTTTGTAGAGTATCAACATCATTTTGGGATTCAGTAATGGCTCCCAGTTTGCAGTCATCTGTGAACTTTGTTAGCCAGATTCCCTTAGTGTTGGCCTGTACTTCAGAGAAGTAGATGCCAAACAAGAGAGGTCCAAGGACTGAACCTTGAGGTACTCCACTTGTCACTTGTCTGGAGCTGGATTTGGAGTCAGCTACTTTTACAGTGTGGGTTCTTTCAGTAAGCCAGTTGGCAACCCATCGAGTGACATAGGGATTAATGTCCAGCTTAGTAAGTTTATCTATGATTCCAGAGTGGGGGATGGTGTCAAAGGCTTTGTGAGGTCCAGATAGGCTGTGTGGACTGCCTTACCCTTGTCCATGGATCTGAAGACTGATTCGAAGAAGTCAATCAGGTTCAGGAGACAAGATCGGCCCTTCACGAACCCAAACTGGGTGGGGTCCAGTGTTGTAAGGTTGCCAATGTCTTTGTTTATAAGTTCCATGATAATATGTTCCATGGCCTTGCAGATCAGGCTCGTCAAACTGATGGGGAGGTAGTTCCTGGGATCCAAGTGGATCCCCCCTTGTGGAGTGGGATAACTGTAGCTGTGCACCACTCAGTGGGCATGAAGCCTGAGGTGAGTGTGTGATTAAACGTGACATTTAGGTGAGGTGCCAGTTCATTTTGTAGATCATGTAGTACACAGCCCAGGATGTCATCTGGTCCCATGGATGCTGTATTCTTAGCTTTGGAGAGTCCATTTTTTACCTATGTGGCCATTATTACCAGAATTTGGCAATCTTCCAGTATTGAGATAGGCCATTTAGGGGGTGAGAGGGGGGTGAAGCTGGCAGTGAATCAATCTGCCAGGATATTGGCAATATCC
Source organism: Protopterus annectens (assembly GCF_019279795.1). Taxonomy (NCBI): domain Eukaryota; kingdom Metazoa; phylum Chordata; order Ceratodontiformes; family Protopteridae; genus Protopterus; species Protopterus annectens. The sequence continues at coordinate 1,050,785,064 of NC_056731.1, read as the reverse complement.
TTGGGATCAGTATATTTAATGCCATTCTGTTGTAGCTCAGAGCAGATCTGAGCATTGCTATTTAGATTCTTGACATAGTTATAGAATGCCTTATGGTTGTCTTTGGAATCTTTGGCAATTTTATTTTCATAATTAGCTTTGGAGGATTTTATGAGGGATCTCAGCTTCTTACTGAGGCTGGTAAGGGAGTTTTTTGCATCCTGGGATTTTCCTCTTTTCTGCAACAGTTTCTTCCATTTGCAGTAAAGTTTGTTTATGGCAGGGGACCACCAGATATGCTTCCTTTTTTTTGGAGGTGAGCATCTTGGTTCTATTTGGGATGGCACAATTCATGCATGAGTATATGTGCTTGTACAGTGCCTTAGTGTAGGACTCAGCAGTCGAACTTTCAGTTCCTGTCTGCATGGGTGTCATGAAGTTTGTAACTTCTGACTTGAGTAGCATGAAGTTGGCTTTGGAGAAGTTTTTTATGGAGGTTTCCTTACTGGGGGTGGGGGTGGGATGTGGATGTTAAGGGTGATTAGCTTATGGTCTGACCTGACCAACGAGGGGGTGACCAAAGGTGTGGAGCATCGATTTCCCATGTTGATAATGACCAAGTCTAGGATATTGGAGCCCCTGGTGGGACTATGGATTAGTTGATCCAGGGCATTGGAATTTATGAATTCCAAGAAGCGTTGGGCAAAGGTGTTGGTACACGAGTAGTTTTCCTAGTTAATGTCAGGGTAGTTGAAATCACCCAATATTAGGGTGTTTGGTTGTATATTAGTATTTTCCAGTATGTTTAGAAATGTGTAGTGAGAATCTAGAGGGATGGTGGGGGATCTGTAGCAAGCTACAGTTTGGATTGCAGTCTTACCTAATGTTAGTTGCACCTGGAGAATTTCAGATGCATTGTGTTGGGCAACTAACCTGGTGGTGTGAATATCCTTGGTGAATATGGACACTCCTCCACCTTTAGTGTTTCGATCCTGGTTTGGTGGCCAAAAAGTGTGGTAAGAGTTGTAGCCTGGTATTGCAGTGGTGCTCTAGGGAGCCTTGAACCAGGTCTCAGTTACTGCACAGATATCAATGTTTTTCATTGTTATGGTTTTCATTACTGATGTACATTACATATCGTTGTACACTTGACTATGGCCATAACTTATTTTAAGATTTCATAGTCACTGTTTTCTGCCTGTTCATTGTGCCACGGTGGGTATGTTATGCAGTCAGGTAATATCAGGGATGCATATGTAATTTCTGTCCTGTGTTGTGATTCACCTTGACAGAGCAGGGGGACTGTGGATGCTCACCCATCAGACATCAGCAAAAAGCATCCCAGACTACTGCAAGAATCTTCTGATAATGACAACCATGACAGAGATGAGGGTGATATCTGGAAGCTGGACCTGCATATACTATCATTCCTGCTGTACCCGGGAACCTCAATAGGACAATTATCAGATGCCTGATGAGTTTCCTACACAGATGAGGGGCATGGTGGGGAATTTCTTCCAGGATGTGGCATGAGCTATGCTTGACTCATTCAGGGAGAAAGCTCAAGAGATCATCTGTGATGTTTATCCCGTCAGGGTCGTTCCTCAGCTCTGTAAGTATTATCTGTGAAATACACTTGTGTACTGCTTCCACCATGGTGCTTGCCATATCTGTGATTGGACTGTAGATTTGTGCATGTGTATTATTTTTCTGCAATGCTTATGTGTTGTAGGCCCAAACATAAAATGCAATGCAGATATCATGTAATGACATGTGCATGACACACATTACCCCATAAGACTTGCCTTCAGTATTCAGCTGTCCGTGAGTTTTGGCGGGTAACCTGCAGCTACTGCTGCAACACATCCATTATAAACGTGTTACTGACAGAAAGTCACAAACAACATGTGGACCATATTCCACCAATACCACAGTGGTACGAGTGCGATTTCTGGATTGCCATATCATGTATGTGCAAAAGAATGACATGTCATTGTCCCTGTTTTTATGCTATCCCACTGTCATACTGGCATTGTGCGTGGCATGTTTTGGCAAAGCTGATGTCATATTGTGTCATATAAATGTATATCATACATATAGGCAGTCCTCCTTTACTGAATGCATAGACCACTGCTGTACAGTTCGTGTATACAACGTGATAATGATAATTTATTAAGTAACAGTACTGTATGATGTCTTTGGCATTACATTTCTACATCCATTCCTTATTCACATAAATAAACATATTTTGGCAAATGGTGTACATATTTAATGATTTATGTATAGATCTCTGCACATATTCTGATCCTCAGGGAAACACTGTTGCACCTTTGAAATATGGGCACTCATTGACATCATGTTAATGTGTGGTAATGTTGCTCACAGGAAATTCTTCTGCTCAGTAATGACTAGGGTCAGTGACATATAAATACAGGTGTTTATTCCACATGTTGTTTTAGATTGGTATGACAGTATATGTGTGTATGTGATACCAATTCTTAGCTTTCTTACCTATGTCATATGATTGTGCAATAAAGTGTGTGTGATTTGTACATGCCTATTTTTTATGTCTGTTAAAATAGCAAACAGACCAAGACACTATACAAGTGTACTTGTACTTAATATATTTATTAATATGAGTGAACAAACACTACGGTCAAGATATCAACATTTTCTTTATAACATGGATTACTGACAGATACACTGCACTCCCTCAAATGACTCTCAGTTCATGATCAAATGTCCTCCCAACCAGTTGTTTTCAGTCAGTTTTTATACAGTATAAGTTTAAATCTTGAAACATTCTTGGCATATCTGTGGCCTTAAAGTACAGCATGCCAGTTTCTGTCCCTTAATCAATTTCTGAGAATTTTGTGGGTCTCACCAGTTTTCTCCTTCCTTATCAGTTTCTGAAAAGACCCTGGTGTATTCTGTGTCATGATAGCCATTTCTTTTTGCACTGTTAGCTATTTCCCTTTTTGAGATCCATTCTGTCAAATGAGTCTTTATATGTATTTAGCTCATCATGTTATTTTGGCAAGCCTGTATGTTTCAGAAAGCCCCTATTATCATGGCTATCTGTTGTTGTTTTAAGCCCACACCATATCTTGTTGCCCTGCAAACACATGTTTTGCTAGGCTAATCACGTTTGCTGCATATTTCTTTCTGCATTCATTGCAGGCTTTGCATCATATACTATTTGTAAAAATATCACAGTACTACTATGAGGGAAGACAATGTTACTTTTATACAACATCTATCAACGTCAGCAATGCATTCGCCCAGGTGGCATACATTGGCCTATTTTCTTCAGTGTAGTTTGGTTTAACTTCAACACCCCTTATGTGGTGTACACATTAATTTGCAATGTGTTGCCTTGTGTATTGTTGTCCTGCTTTATCATTTGTCTACAGAAATTTGATGCCATGTCTTCCTTGATGTAGGCCCATGTTACATTGCCCATTTCCCTTCAACATTTGTAAGTATGTAATATATCTTTCTCATATGTTCACCTTTATTGGAGGCAACCAGGAAGCAGATCGATGCAATGGATGTTTTTTTTTGGTTGTTGCCTGGATTGTTCTGCCTTTATTTCACCTTTATTGGAATTTTTGTCTATTTCATGTATTTGTTTGGTTACAAAGTCAACATGTGCCAATTATTTGGTCATTATACACATGCAGGACATATGCACACAAGTTGCTGGATACTGCTTGCAGTACATCCTTGTTCTTGTTATACTTGTGTGGTACATGTTAACCAGTGTACATTGTTGAAATTCATGTGAACAGCCTGATATTTTTTATATAGCAGTATATGTGACAATGTATCATTATTATTATGTCACTGGTCTGTGCATGTGTATTGACACTGCTTTCATATACTTTCCTGTAAGGCCATTGAACATCATACATTTATGCCTACAATTGTATACTGCCTTTGACATGGCATATGTGTGTGACATATGCATTCCATTATATGTCTAACTGGGTTGTGTGCACCTAGTTCTATAGGTAGCAGCCAGTTTGCTGGTTTGCCACAGTACTGTTGTTTACCATTGTGCATGGTTGTTTCCTTTTATATGCATGTCTGAGGTTCTTTTCTGTCCTTTGCTGGTATTCTCTGGCATTCAGTCATCTGGATTTGCTCATCTGTAATGTTGCTTGGCTTATAGTTGCACTGTTTTTATTCATTTCTCCAAATCTTTTGGGTTTCTAAAACCATGATGGGAATGGACCCCATTCCTAAGTCAAAGTACGAGTAAAGTTCATGAAATTAATATTGTTTTACTCATTGGTGTCAGCCAAAAGTGCTCTTCACAGCACCCACAATGTGCTCAGTAATGACTCATTCTGTAATTTGCATGGAGTTACGTGTATTGGTAGCATATCTAAATATGATTGTAGACTCTTTTTTATAAGATTCATTGCTTCTACTACTATTGGAACTATCTGGGTATCTTCCTTCCACATTGCCCTAGTTTCTGTTTGCAAATACTGATATTTTATGACTTTGTGTCTCTCTGTACACAAGACTCTGTGGTCACTGGGTGTGGCGATTTCATTGATCAATACTACTTTTGTCTTCTTTTCCTGGACCACTATATCTGGTTTTCCAGCATCTATCTTTTGAACTGTTGGCAATGGATGATCCCATGTGATGCAGACTGCTGAGAGATTACTTGGATGTTGGTTTGTCTGTACTGTAATCTCTATTTACTACCCTACAACGCACAACTATCATTTGTCATACACATCCCAGTATGACTGCCAGACAGTTTGCAAGTTGCCATAAAGTGATAGTGCACAGGTACTTGTGTATTTCTGCATTTCACCATGGCTGGTATGCATTCCCACCCTGTTTGTCAATTGTCCATTGCCCATGTTGTGCAGTGTGCCATCTGTGTAACTTACCTGCCCTTATTGTTTATTTCCAGCCTTTAACTCGCATGTGTTGTCATATTACTATATAGATATACCTGCAATGATCGTGTAATCCTCTTCTTTTCCTGTCTTTACCTTTCCTTCCATTCTTAAAGAAAATAAACAAACAAAATAACTGCCAATGCCACTCTGACTGTCCCTGATAATTTTATTATTTGGACATACCTCTTGTATGTCCCTCTACTTGACCCATACCCCACATCTGCTTTTCTATCTCCATATTTTCTTGAGTGTGTGCATTACCTATGTTTCCCACACATATCTCACATGCATTGTTAGCTACTATTAGCTGTGAGAATTTGGCCATGATTAACATTTGCCTTTATTAATTTTTTTTAATTAGAATTTTTATGGTTTCCACCGGAATATGTAAGTGACAGCTAGCATATTACAATACTGATGGATTTAGGCAGCTATTCTGTAGCTGTCCGTAAGCTTATTGGAGAGATACTGTTGTAGATATGTATTTAGAAATGTCAGGCAGCTTAGACTGAGATATTATTTACGTAACTTTGTTAATGTACATGTCGTTTTGTGAGAGGTTTTTCATGACTTACGGATAGCTGTGACTGATATACTGTGCACTGTTACTACTGACAAACTCTATTATGCATTGAGCTATTATAAATTCACTGAGGCATATTTACATATTACTTTCTAATCTGGATTCCAAGAGCTTTACTGAATCTGGACTAATATGTGCTTTTAAAACTGGCTTACTGTTTTTCCCCCATGGTTTGAAAATGTTCTTATTCTGTGATTTGTTTTCAGATTTTTTGTTGTTCTAGTTTATTGGCTTTTAGCTATAATTTGTGGCACATAATCACATAGTATCACAAAAACACACATGTTTTTGTGCAGTATGTTGGATTATGTATTCATTTTGTTGAATGTTATATTAGCTGCATTTCTACATCAAAATGCACCATTAATGAAAATGTTGGCATATTTGGATAACAGTGGGGATTAGGTGTTGCACTTTCCCACTATTTAACAATCTAGGAGGTGGTATATATAATTTGTTTGAGGTGCCTCCAAATACATTCTTTTTCTTCTTCTTGTTTTCAGTATTGTGTATTTTGATTACTTGTGGCTGATGTAATGCATGTTTATGTAGCAGAATGATGGATCAATGACATTTAACTCTCTCTCTCTCTCTACACACACACACACACACACACACACACACACACACACACACACACACACACACACACACACACACACACACATATATAAATAAAACTCGGTACTGTGGTGGTGGTGCTGTGGTAGCGTAGTCACCTCACAGTAAGACATTGTCCTGTTTGATTCTCAGCTAGAGCATCTTTTGTGTGGAGACATGCGTGAATGGGCGTACCTTCATTGAAGGTCATGCATCAGGGCTGGTAACTCGACACGTAAAAATCTACTGCCAATCATTAGCGGACCGGAGTTCCGCTGTGGTGACCCCTAACCGGGAAAAGCTGAAAGACACAACAACATATATTAAAACTCAAAATTCATAAGGATGAGACAATGAGACGATATGATTGAGTTTCTGAAAATTCAAACATCAAAAAAAAAAAAAAACACAAAAGATTACACTGCAGTGAAGAAAAGAGTACATTTCCCAGTCCTCACTGTACCGCAATAGCCATACAAAAGCTTTGAGTTTTCAAAAACTCTCAACCATATGAATTTTGAGTTTCTGAAAACTTAGGAAACTGATAGGCATCCACGCACACACACATACATACATATATATATATATATATATATATATATATATATATATATATATATATATATATATATAGAGCTAAATAGATATAGCAAGATAGATGAACCATCTTTAAAGGAAGATAATGAATGACTTCAAACTGTAAGGAGAAGCTTATTCTGTAATCTTTGAATGCAGAAATGTAATGTATTTTAGATGTCCTCATCTGTTTTTGACATTTAGTTTTAGGATTAGTTTCCCCAATCTGCTGTTAGATAGTACAATGACATTAACTAAGCAAACAGTTTTAGACATAGCCAAATCACACATTGCTTTATAGATTTAAAAAAGGCCATCCCCCAGATTTACTAATCTTCCATGCAGGACTAGCTTAGTCCTTCACGGAAGTGATTGTTTACGAGCAGGACGGTAGCACGCCATGCATATTAATGATACTCGCTGCTCGAGCTCCTAGGATTACATGGAGCATGTAAGAGTGCAGGGGGTGTGTCTGAGAGCAGAGCCCTCAGAATAAACACACCCCTGCAATGTAGAACAGCAGAAAGGGGTATGCAATGAGCGAGACCGCTCACAGGTGACCGCATATCCCCACCAACAGTCCCCCTTGTCTATAACAGCAACAGAATATAGAAATAAAATGAAGAAACCCTTTTTTTCTTTAAAAATCTGATTACAGCTAACTGTAGGTGTGCGGGTGTGCCCATCGCTTAGCTATGGTTAAAGCAGCTTAAAAGGCTGAAGAGGATAACAAGGACGATATATGCAAATGAAGCAACATAGCAATAGTGTAGTGGGCAGAGCATTCGCCTTACAAGCAAGCATTCCCTGTTCGAGTCTCACTGCAGCACATTCCATTTTACATGGCAAAGCACATTATGACCAATATTTTTGTTGCATAACCCACTAAATAACATATATTTATGAACTGGAGTACTGTGGTAAATGCATATGTGAGGTGTCAGTGTCATAATGAATAAGGTGCTAGTAAGCAGGTGTAAGCACAAATAAGCAGTAATAAGCATATTTAAGCACTAGTAAGTGAGCTTACGCCAGTTTGCATGTGTGTAAGCAATGCGCACACAGGTTAAGCAATTCTGAAGCTAATTCTCTGTAAGCATCATTAACCGGAGGTTAACATTGCTTACCCTCACACCACCCATGCAAACCTGCTTACAAGTGCTTAAAAGTGCCTTAGTCACTCTGTATTCAACAGCCCTTTTCTGCCCATCAACAAAATAAACAGCCATGCAGGTCTCGAACCCTGGACCCTATACACCATAGTCTGAGTAGTTATCCACCAAGCCATCACAGAACTACAGAAGAGTGAGGTAGTAGCAAACAAATCCTCATCATAGTATAACCAAAATGAACCTGTGAAAGGCATCAGTATAGTCATATGTTCCCTAACCCACTACATAACATAAATATGTGAACTGGAGTACAGCAGTAAGCCCAGAAATGAGGTGTAATTGTAATAGAGTGTTGAAGTCCACAATAAAACACAAGGACCCTTTAGAGTGTATGTACACATCAATCAGGGATACCAGGCATACATATAAGGTGTAATGAATAATAACACAATGCTACAAAGGCATTATAATGAAGGTCTAATGTAAGCAATGCCAGGCATTGCACAGGCCAGTTTAGGAGGTGTGAGCAATGTGTAGACCAGCTAACTTTTGGTGCCCAGTGGTATAACCCTTTAAACAATGCAGCCTTAGGTAAGCAGGTTTGTCCATAGCTTAGCCTTTTCAAAACCGGCCAATCACGGAAAAGTGCAGAAAATCGGCCCTACTTAAAATCCAAGAGGTGGGAATACATCTCATAACTGGTTGTAGCTTCCCCTTGCAGGCACTATGGCAGTAAGGGGAGAAGGAGTGCACTTTTGTGGGCAGCACTAGTGCATCCAGGAGTCCATGGTCATGGCAGGACTCCTAGTTAAAGACATGCATGGAGACTGCTGCAGAGCCGGTACCAAGTCTCCCAATATAAGGCGGAGGCCTGGGACCATCTCGCCCATGACCTCTCCAGTGCCACTGCCATACCCCGAACTGGTGAGCAGGTCAGGCACCACTATGCTGACCTGAAGCGACAGAAGGGGGACCTCTTGGAGAAGTGGCTCTAAGAGGCTAGAGCATCAGTGGATGTTCCAGATGTGTGTAAGTATCACCCCAGTATGTGTGTAATAATTTCCAGGTCAGGTATATCATGGATAGGTATGGCTTAGTATTCCTCTTATGCCCCCCACAGCTGCAACGGACTGGGCTGCGAACCAGGAGGCCCACATCAGCCGCCTGTAGGTTGCACTGTGAGGCAGGTCAGTAATACTCATGCTTTTACTGTTATAGGAAATTAAAATAAAAGTAGTAGTAAATTAATTGCTAGTATAAAACCTGTATTGTTCAAGGCAAGTACTGCATACACTAGAGCATATGGCAGGAAGAGTCTCATATTGTTTGTATGTCAATAAAAGTGTAATATCCTGACAAAACAGGTCTAACTGCTGGACTGCATGTGTATATTCTGCTATCATATGGTAATGTAGAGTTGCAATCATGTAATAGTACTGTCGTATTAAGCACTGCCACTGTTACCCACACCATGCACAATAAATTGAATGTGTAGGAATGCCTGTATATAACAGGTGTGATACCCAGAGGCCAGTTAGTAAAACTGAGAGACACATAGTCATTAAAAAGGGAAAATGTAGATAGCAAAAACTGAATAGCACATGCAACTAAGATGTGAACTGTTGTATATTTCGCACACATAGCCACGGTTCGAATCCTGCCAGTGGTAGTAGTCTGCATACAGAATCATACCCCACAACTGTACAGATATGTCCAGAATGTCTATTAAAGTGGCCCATATCTATTGCCTATCAACATGTCCACCTGGGGAATCAGTGGGATGATCCCAGACATATAGGGAGCAAACAGGAAATACAACCGATTGACACACATCTGTGAGAACAAAGCTGGCACACTAGCAACTTCCCAATACCTTATGTGACTAAGAAGCCAAGTATGTCCCATTTACACCCCAACTTGTTAAGCTGTGGTCAGAGTGTGTACAGTAACAGAATGAGATGTCTGTGTGTAATAGTAATGTGGAACCTGGGAACCTGGTACTGTGTGTGGGAACATTCAGATAGTGCTAATAAACATTCTTCCCACAGGTCTGTCAGATACCAACACTGTGCCCAGAAATACAAGAATGATATGCAGTTGCTCTGAATAATGAGGTATTACACATCACTGTCACCCACACTGTTTTACAACATATAACTGTCTAGGATATCTATATATGAGTGTTGTTATACAAGTTCAGAATGCATGTCAGTTGCCCTGCTAAACAGGGGTCCAGGGAAGTAAATAGTGTGGGAAGAAATAGCCAGGGAATTGTTATGGCTAGGCTTGTATAGGCCCTAGGACTGATAGCCTAGTACCAACCTATGAACCTAACCTATAAGCACAGGGGAGTAATAAGACAGAAAGCAGATTGGGTATATACAGCAATATCAATATAGCAGACACAACTGTGATGGACAGTGTTTAATTTGTAGCAGACACAGCCATGATCTGAATCTTGGGAGTGGAATTAGACATGCTTACAGATTCATACCCCACAACTGTACACAGGAGGCCAGAATGTCCAGTATATGTGCCCATATCTGCTGCCTGTCCCCCTGGTAAGCCTGTGGGATGATCTCAGATATGTAGCCAGCAAACAGGGAATACACGTGATTGTCAAAATCATGAGAACACACCTGTCACTGTAGCAACCTCTGAAACTCTTAGGAGAGTAATATTTCAAGTATGTCCTATTTACACTCCCATGTTGTCAAGCTGTGACCACAGTGTGTGCAGTAACATAATGAGATGTATGTACATAATACTAATGTGTAATCTGGAACTTTGTGTGGCAACAGTCAGGTAGTGCTAATAAACATTGCTCCCACAGGTACGTTGGATATGAAAACTGTGCTGAGAAATACAGACCAGTATAACCTATACTGGTTCTGTCCACCCTGGCATTGTAGGGGATTGTGAGTGTTGCAGTTTCTCTGAATAATAAAGTATCACTGGTCACTGTCACCCACACTGTGTTACATAATATAACTGTGTAGGAAAGCATCTATATGTGTGTGTCACGTCACTAAAGGTGGAAGAGATCAATAATCTAGATATGTCCAGGCACACCAGCATGTGGTCAACACATGGCCAGAGTCTTTGCAGAAAGAGTTAGATAGCATAGTGCAAAACATCAACCCAGAATCTGGGTGGATGTGTCCTAACAGTTAGTCAGTGTTAACAAACATTCCCTCCACAGGTATACCAGGTAAGAGGTGTATACTGCAGGTAAAACCGGTTCATGTGTAATGATAATGACAGCCATATCACTGTCCAAAATAAGGCTATAGGGTAGTGTAGTAAGACTTGTAAGGTAAAAATAATAGCACTGACTAGGAAAGTAATGTGCACTATAGGAATATACTACTTGTTAATTGACATCCCCCCACATCTAATCACCAGCAATAATCAACATACCCACCCCAACTGGTATGTAATGACTCTGATAATGTCCAATTGTTTGATAAATATTTTAATGGTTTCCATGCATGTGCCATATTGAATTATTCCAACATTGCTGGCATGGTGTCATCAACATACCTGCATACTGTTCTTATTACCACTGTGGTTCCATATATGCAGGAGTTTTGTTTGCTATGTAACTGTTCCATATCCGGTGTCTTGGTTGATGGGAATATCTATGCATGCTGTTATGCCTAACCCTGGAATGTGTTGACAATTACTAACCCAGATATGATGAAATCTAAACACTATAGCATGCTAGGGAATGCCGGTCCCAGCGGACCCACCTGTCCCACCTCAGCTGGCTGTGGCACCAGGCACCAGCATGTCTGGGGGCCATCCATGGACCACCCTGTCCATTGGTCCTGCACCACCTTCAGTTGGAACCACCTCAGGGGATGGGGCTCGCCCCCTCCAGGAGTGGGCACAGACAGGCACCTGTCACGCATCACCAGGTTGGGGTCATTGTGCATAGAACGATCAACGAGCAGTTTGGTGAAATTCTACACCAGCTCAAGGGCCACGTGTCATGATTAGAGAGTTAGTCTGGCTCTGCAGCGCAGCCTACAGCACAGCCACCTTCGGGTCTGTGAAGGTGCAGTGGTGACTGCCCATGGGTGGGGACCTCAAGTCATACTGCTACCACTAGGAGGCTTGTGGGCTTCCAATATCCCAACACCCCTCCCCATCAAGGTGTTTACCCCCCCCCACATGTGTCATATACCACCCAAGTATGCATCTTGTGTGTCTTGTCTGTTAACCTACCCAGCCTACCTCCCCAAATATGTCTACTACCCCTCCCCAACATCCCACTTTCACCTGAAAAGAAGAAAGAAAGGGCAATCTGTTCCCACAAACATATCTTGCCCCATACATAGCTGTCCATTTTGCACACGTATCCACTGGAGGCATGTAATCCGGTCTAACTGGCATCACAACTTATTATTGTTGTCCTCACCCCTCTCTCAGAGGTTTGAGTGTTGAAATCTACCTCCAAATTCAGTGTATATGCACAGCTGTTGCTGTAGAAGAAATGGGCATCTATGGACCTTCCCTACACCCTTCCTGCACATCCCTAGCTATTTTCCCTACTGTCTTTCCTTCTTTGTGACCCTTTTTCACCACTTTCCTATCAACCCTTTTTCTTTTCTTTTAAAGAAATTAGCACAGGGTTAAGCGGGAGTAAGCACATTTAGGCAGCAGTAAGCGGGTTAAGCCTGTTTGCATGGGGAGAGCAATGCCTACACTGATTAAGCAATTTAGAAGCTGAGTATAAGAAACTGTAACCGGAAGTTAGCAGTGCTTACCTCCGTGCAAGCCCACGCAAACCCATGCAAACCCACTTACACCTGCTTTAGAGTGCCTTAATCACTCTGTATGCAATGGCCCGTGTTCTGCCCAGAAACAAAATAAACGGCCTCTGCAAGGCTCAAACCCAGGACCCTGCACACCATAGACAAAGTGATTTACCACTAAGTCATGCCAGACATATATAGCCCTGATGATTTCAAAAACATATCATCCAGCCCAGTCAAAGAGTACAGAGAATGTAGTCCAACATGAAGATGTATGCATGTGTGTGCAAATATATTAATATCTAAACAGATACAATATATCCATATATATATATATATATATATATATATATATATATATATATAAACATATATTCATGCAAATGCCTACATCAACACATATATATGTCTACACCTATATGTCTACACATACACAGAAAGTTACATATATGTAAGCAGATATATATCTATGTAGTTATATACAGACATAATTATATATATGTAAGCAGATATATATATCCATATAGGTATATATGGACATACATGTGTAAATATCAATGGGAGATTAACTAAAATCAACTAAATTAACTAAACTTAAGAAGTTAACTTGTGTCCGTTTCTGCCATTTCATACTGAGCTAATTGGAGGAAGTGGGAGGAAGGGCTCTGAGCTAACAAATCTGAGATATATAATATTAAGTATCCTGTTTTTTGCTTACTTCTGAGTTATTTATAGTGCTTTTATTTTACTCACTGTGTGTGAGGTATTAAGTAGAATTTTCTACAATTGTTAAGCATCTGGTTGGGTTTGTTTGTTCTGAACTCTGTACCCATGAACTACAACATAGTTGGTAGCATACTTAACACCGAAAGTGTGATAAGAGACCTTGGGTTTGTTTGTTCTGAACTCTGTACCCATGAACTACAACATAGGCAGTAGTATACTTAACACCGAAAGTGTGATAAGAGACCTTGGGACACAGGTGGACAGTAGTCTCTCCTTTGATAATCACATTGCCACAGTAGTCAGGAAATCCTTCTATGTGGCACACCACATCACAAAAGGTTTCTCATCTAGAAAAAAAGAGGTCATTGTTCCCCTCTACTTATCACTCATTAGACCCATTATAGAGTACAACGCCCCTTTTGGTATGTACCTAACAAGACATCTACAACTGGAAAAGCCGCAAAAATACCTCACAAAGAGGATTACCAGTCTCAAACAGATGCCCTACGCAGACCGTCTCAAAAAACTCCAGCTTTACTCCATCGCATATCATCTACTGAAATGTGATCTCTGCCTAACATGCAAAGCTATGTCAAACCTAGAGCTGTTGGACATGCTCCACTTAAAGAAATCCCAATCTGTCCCAGCTACATGCTCTAGCGACCTAAACCTTGTCACCACAATAAACAGAACATGCCGGAGGGATAGATTCCTGTCCCAGAGACTTCCCATACTCTCGAATAAACTACCTATCTATATCAAACAAAGCTCCTCATTAGCACTATTCAAGAAAAATCTTGATGAATGGATGGGAAATAGGAAATTCACCCCAGGGATCACCTTTGTGGCTCTGCTCGACAGTGGCACAGGAAAATAATTTTCTTGGGTGGCAAAAGCCAGGGTACCTTTTTGGCTGGGCTTGTATAAGTCACAGGGCCGATAGCCTAGTACCTACCTATGAACCTATGATTTCCTGCTAGGAGTGTATCATACAACTTGTTTGCATTTAAAAGCATTCTCTAGAGTCTCCTTGATCCTTTATCTGTTTAAACATTTCTGCAGTATTTTCTACCTAAGTAGTTTTGGCAGTGTAGCATTGTCCATAGACAGGCTTCTGTTTTTGGCCTAGTTGTTTGTTAGTAGAGGTTGTGTGTCTGAGCACATGCCCCAGGCCATCATAGCTTAGCCAAGGCCAGTATAGCATTTCAGTGAGAGTGAACTGTTTGTGGTCATTGGCTGACTGTTGTTGCCTGGACTACCCCTTGGAATAAGCACCTCATTGGTGCTTTCAAGCTTTTTTTAAAAAGTTGTTTCAGGTTTCAACTTTGTTACTTAAGAAGTTAACTTGTGACTGTTTCTGCCATTTCACACTGAGCTAATCGGAGGAAGTCGGAGGAAGGGCTCTGAGCTAACGAATCTGAGATATATAACATTAAGTATCCTGTTTTTTGCTTATTTCTGAGTTATTTGTAGCACTTTTATTTTAGTCACTGTGTGTGAGGTATTAAGTAGAAGAATCTGATTGGGTTTGTTCTGATTTTTGTTTCCCACCCTCCGTCTTGGTATTTTGTTTTTATACTTGATGGCTTTGCAGTTGCCCACCCCTACTATAAATTTGATCTGGGACACTCCTCCCAGTCTAGTGCCAACCCAGTTAGCTTCTTCTCCTTCTTTCCCCTTTCCATTTTACAAAAAAAAAATTCTAAGCTTGTATCCTGCCGTTCCTATAATTTGTCTAGTCCAGATACAGATTTGCTGTATCCAGGACTGTTTGCAAGCTTCTGAGCCCCCAAGTCTTTCTGTGCTGGAGGGAAGCCTTCTAGCTTAATTTTGTTTCTTAGAACTAGCCAGTTTTCTAGTTTCAGCACTCAAATCTGTTTCTTTGAGCTCAGCACTTCTTCAGAACTCATTGTAAGCACTAAATAAGATACAAATTACTGCAGCACTCAACTTTCCTCACTTGTCTAGAGAAAAACAGTTTTTAGTACTTAATAAATAAGCACCTATCTAGGCATGTCTAAGGGTCAGCTCCTGGTGTTTTCTCCTGTCTACCTGATAAATCTGGGCATCTTGGGGCAATGCAGCAATTGCCTCATGTACACAGACAACCCTCTCCTCCTACCACCCAACACTACAACCTGTGAGAGATGCACCAAACTGGAAGCAAAGCTCTCTTCACCCAAGACTGGACTATACAGTCAAGAGGAGAAGATAAACACTTGCACCACACCACACTCATCACATAGTCCCTCAGAACCTACACCACCAAAACACACACACATAGAAACACAAAACACACACATACATTCTCAAAAACTAACCAAGCAACAGGGACCTCCAAAGCAGAAATGCAAGCAACCTCCACCCCCCAACACAATCCAAATGAAACATAGCCCACAAACTTAGTGTGCCACTCAACCACAGCCCATAAGGCGTAACAACGTACCTAACACTGTAGTCATAGGTGACTCTATAGTCAGGCACAGTAATGTTCCACTCACCAGGCTAAATAAGGGGAAAGTCACTGTCAACTGCCTGTCAGATGTCAGGATCCACCACATAGCGCATGCACTCAGGTCACTCCAAAGCAAGTACAAATATGATTCTGTCATTGTCCATGTTAGTGTGAATGACCTGAGATGTACCTCCCTGGACTACATGGAGGAGCTTTCTGATTTTGTAGCCCAGGAAGGTATGACCCTAGCCCTGAGTAGCATCCTGCCATCACCCAGAATGATACCACAGTACAAGGACACAATGATTGACTTCAACAATTGGCTAAGCTTCTGGTGTCATTTTAAGGGGATCCAGTATCTGCCTGGGATGACATGATCGACAGACCATGAAGCTTTGCCACAGATGGCCTGCACCTGTCACCCTTGGGATTCCGGATAAGATCTAAGGCTCTTGCCACTCCTATAGTGCCTTTTTTTAGGCAAGATTCAAATGACAAATTCACTACTGTAACAGGTACAAGCAAGCAAAATCTGAGGGTAATGCTACTCAATGCTAGAAGTCTAAACCTCAAAATGCACTTACTCGAGGCACTCCTTAAAATGGAGAACATCGACATCTGTGCAGTGACAGAGACCTGGTTCAAGGCTCCAGAGAGCACCCCTGCATTACCAGGCTAGAATTCATACCACACCTTTCAGCTACCTAATTTGGACTGAAGCACTAAAGGTGAAGGTGTGTCTATATTCATTAAGGATATCCACACCTCCAGGCTAGTTGCTCAGCATAATGTATTTGAGATTTTCCAAGTGCAACTAACTCTGGGCAAGACCGCAATGCAAATTGTAGCTTGCTACAGATCCCCCACTATGCCCCAGGATTCCCACTCCTCATTTCTTTATACACTGGAAAATATTAGGGTACAACCTAACACCCTAATAATGGGTGATTTCAACTACCCCACCATTAACTGTGAAAACTACTCATGTACCAACTCTTGTGCTCAACATTTTCTGGCATTCATAAATTCCAATGCCTTGGATCAACTAATCCACACCTCCACCAGGAACAGCAATATCCTAGACCTGGTCATTACCAACGTGGGCAACCGGTGGTCCACACCAGAGGTCAATTCCTCATTGGTCAGATCCGACCACAAGCAAATCACCCTAGACATCCACATTCCAGCCCCACCCCCTATTAGGGAAACCACCGTAAAAAATTTCTCCAAAGCCAACTTCACGCATCTTAAGACAGAAGTGGCAAACTTTACGGCACCCATGCTGATAGACAATAGAGATATGACTGCTGAATCCTATACAATTGCACTTTATAAGCACTTACACGAGTGCATGGATCATGCAATCCCTAACAGAACCAAGATGCTATCCTCCCAAAAAAAGAAGCCAATCTAGTGGTCCCCTGCTATAAACAAACTACAACAGAAGAAAGAAACTGTTGCAACAAAGAGTAAAATCCCATGATTGGAAGAACACCGTGGTCAGCCTCAGTAAGAAGCTGAGATCCCTCATAAAATTCTCCAAAGCTAGTTACAAAAACAAAATCACCACCGATTCTAAAGACAACCACAAAGCATTCTATAGCTATGTCAAGAATCTCAATGGCAACACTCAGATCTGCTCTGAGTTACAGGACAATGGCACTAAATATACGGAATCAACTTATATTGCCAACATCCTGGCAGACAGGTTCAATGCTTACTTTACCCCTCTGTCATCCCCTAAAGGGCCCATCTCTATACCGGAAGAATGCAAAGTACCTGTAATTACGGCTGCACAGGTAAAAAACACACTCTCCAAAGCCAAGAACATTGCATCCATGGGACCTGACAACATCCCAGGCTGCATTCTACATGAACTACAGAACAAACTGGCACCCCACCTAAGTACCGTGTCCAATCATAGTCTCACCTCAGGCTTTGTGCCCACTAAATGGCGCACAGCAATTATCCCACTCCACAAAGGGGGATCCACCACGGACCCCGGGAACTACCGCCCCATTAGCCTGATGAGCCTGGTCTTTAAGGCTATGGAGCTTATCATCATGGAACTTATAAACAATGACATTGGTAATCTCCAAACTCTGGACCCTACCCAGTTCGGGTTTGTAAAATTCAGATCATGCCTCCTAAACCTGATAGACTTCTTTGAAGCAGTCACCAAAGCTGTAGATGAGGGTAAGGTGGTACACACAGCCTATCTAGATCTCGCCAAGGCTTTCAACACCATCCCCACTCTGGAATTATAGACAAACTCACTAAACTAGGTATAAATCCCTATGTCACAAGATGGGTTGCCAACTGGCTCACTGACCGAACCCACACTCTGAAAGTAGTAGACTCTAAATCCAACATCAGACCAGTGACAAGTGGAGTACCACAGGGTTCAGTCCTAGGTCCTCTCCTGTTTGGTATCTACTTCTCTGAAGTACAGGCTAACACAGAAGGTCTTTGGCTAACAAAGTTTGCAGATGACTGCAAACTAGGAGCCATAATCAAATCTCCGAATGATGTGGACATCCTACAAAAGGGCCTCACTGAGACAGATGCCTGGTGTCAAAGCCATGGCCTCAAGCTCAATGCCAAAAAGTGCATTGTCATCCCTTTTGGTAAAAACTCTGTACCCATGAACTAGCACATAGGCGGTAGTCTACTTAACACTGAAAGTGTGATGAGACCTTGGGACACAGGTGGATAGTCATCTCTCCTTTGATAATCACATTGCCACAGTAGTCAGGAAATCCTTCTACATGGCACACCTCATCACAAAAGGATTCTCATCCAGGAAAAAAGAGGTCATTGTTCTCCTCTACTCATCACTCATTACACTGATTATAGAATACAACACCCCTTTTGGTATGTACTTCACAAGACATCTACAACAACTGGAAAGGCCACAGAAATACCTCACAAAGAGAATTACCGGCCTCAAACAGATGCCCTACGCAGACCGTCTCAAAAAACTCCAGCTTTACTCTGTAGCATATCGCCTACACAGATGCGATCTCTGCCTAACATACAAAGCTATGTCAAACCCAGAGCTGTTGGACATGCTCCACGTAAAGAAATCCCAATCCCTCCGAGCTACATGCTCTAAGGACCTAAACCTTGCCACCACAATAAACAGAACATGCTGGAGGGATAGATTCCTATCTCAGAGACCTCTCATACTGTAGAACAAACTACCTATCTATATCAAACAAAGCTCCTCATTAGCACTCTTCAAGAAAAATCTTGATGATTGGATGGGATATAGGAAATTCACCACGGGGATCACTTCTGTGGCTCTGCTTGACAGGGGCACAGGAAAATCATTTTCTTGGGTGGCAAAAGCCAGGGTACCATTTGGCTAGGCTTATATAGGCCATAGGGCCAATAGCCTAGTACCTACCTATAAACCTATGAACCTATATGTGTCCACATGCACCGTTAATAGGGTTGAGAGGCCCCAAACAATATACGTCTTGTACAAATAGGTGTACCCACTCCCCCCACAACCAAACACATCCACCCTGCAATACACTGCCAAGTGTTGCAGATACCATAACCAGGTCCTGACATGACATGGGCAAAAGATGTTAACAGTACTACATCCCACCTGTATGATGTCAGGCTGGTATTGGTAACATATCATGCAGTACAGTCTCACTCCCATAGGAAATGTAAAATGTGGAAGCTATCAACATCCCCAGGATACATATACACAGACACATATATGCAGATATACACATACATATATATATATATATATATATATATATATATATATATATATATATATATATATATATAAATAAATCTATCTATAAATATATATATATATATAAATCTATCTATAAATATATATATATATATATAAATAAATCTATCTATAAATATATATATATATATATATATATATATATATATATATATATATATATATTTATATATATACTAGCTGTACCCTCCACGCGTTGCTGTGGCTCAGTCTGGTTAAATGGAAAAGAAAGAAAGAAAAGCGTTTCTAATATGTTTAATTTCACAATGCTTGTGAGTATACAATATTTTTTGTTGTTCCATTGTCTGTGCAGATATAGAGATTGTCTGGTTTTCTGACTCTAGAACACGCAACATATAATTGTCCATGTGAGAAGCAATCTGTGTGTAGATCTAAACTGCACAATTATAAAGATTGGCCCTGAGCTTTGTTGATGGTGATTGCAAATGCCAATCAAATTGGGAATTGCAATCTCTTAAAGTGAAATGGCATATCCGTTCTTCACCTTTGAAAGGTCCTGTCAAGATTGTTGTTTCTATGACGTTGCTCATTAATTTTTTTACTGCAAGCTGCGTGCCGTTGCAAAGCTTTGGCTGGTTGATATTTTGCAACATGATAATTGGCACGCCGATTTTCAATTGCAGTACGTGCGGTGGCAACCCTGGCAGATCGAGTGAATTCAAAAATTCTGTTGGATAATTAACCACTTCATCTGCTTCAACAACTGTGTCGACGGACTTGTATGTGACTGGCTCGCTTTGAATGTTAGACTGAATAATATTGTTAAGTTCGTAGACGTCTTTGTTCTTGGCCACAAGAATAGCTCGTTCAGTCAGCGAATCGTGATTCTTATAATTGGTTTGAATATTGGGAAATACTTTTTTAACCAATTCATCTTTTGACATCACTAAATTGCAGAAGTTATGAGGCAATGAAATTCGTCCTGAGGTCAGATCAACCGGCAACTTTCCATTCCCAATTTCCTGCAATTGATGTGAGAATATCTCAGCTTATCAATCGTTTTGCAGCTGGACACGCATATTTGTAGTTAATTTTAACATTTTTATGTGTCACCACAAAGTAGAGTATTTCAGGCAAGCATTTATTTTGTCCGCTGGTGTCGATCGAGGAGAACGGAGCAGATCTGAAGTTGCAGAAAGTGATTGCCGTGCTCGCAACCGTGTATCCTCAAGTCTGACTGCACATCACTCTGCTGCTTCCTTGGCATGTATTTGAGCCATTCCTTGTCTGTTTCACTCATTTGCTGATGCCCGTTCTTCCTCAGTTTGATTTGCAATTACTTGTCGCACTGCTTCCGCTCCGCGAGTATGACGACCTAAGTTTGATCTTCTGCGAGGCATTATTTGGATGAACTAAAGCAGATCGATTGCACTTAAAAAGAAGTAAGAAAGTTATAACAAAAACATATAAAATTGCATATTTGTATAGAAATATGCAATTACACGTCGCACTGCTTTCGCTCCGCGAGTACGACGACCTAAGTTTGATCTTCTGCAAGGTATTATTTGGATGAACTAAAGCAGATCGATTGCACTGAAAAAGAAGGAAGAAAGTTATAACAAAAACATACAAAATTGCATATTTGTATACAAATATATAGAATCCATAGTAGGTATATAAAAACACGAGCATATTCGAATGCAACGTGTGACATGTATATAATAGTGGGTATATAAAAATATGCGCGTATTCGAATGCAACATTGTGTGAAAATTTCAAAGCAATCGGTGAAGAACTTTCGGAGATTTAAGATTTTGAACAAACAAACATTTACATTTTTATTTTTATATATATATATATATATATATATATATATATATATATATATATATATATATATATACATATATATATATATATATATATATATATATATATATATATATATATATATATATATAAATATACATTTGACTACACATACACATGCAGAGATATGTACAGCAAGATACTTATGTAGTAGGCGCACACAATATGGAACAGCCTACAGTTAACATCCTAACAACTGGACACTGGATGAGCCACCTATATAAATGACATTCTGTGCTTGCAACATACACCCACAGAGAGGTCATAGGATAAAACACCACACACAGGTGTGCAGAAATGTAAAACCTTTATTTGTATAATATTACAGTTTTATATGCCATGTCATATAGCTGTTCAGACACTGACATCCATGTAAACAGATTAATGCAACTTCTTCTTCTTCTGGCTTTTCCCAATTAGGGGTTGCCACAGCAGATCAACTTGTCTGCTCATGAGTGGCAGTGGAGTTTTATGGTGTCGAGTTGCCAGCCCAGTTCCCAACCTTCCACAGAAGGCATACACACACACTCACATCTAAGGCTAAATTAGAGTGTCCAATCCCCCTACAGCATGTCTTTGGGAGGAAACCGGAGCACCCAGAGGAAACCCACACGACCACAGGGAGGGCATGCAGACTCCACACAGAAGGCACCCCAGCCAAGGATCGAACTGGAGAACCTCTTGCTGTGAGGTGGCAATGCTAACCAGTGCACCACCGTGGCCGCCCCACAGATTAATGCAAGTGTAAAACAGTTATACTAATACAGTAGTCTGGAAAGGTTTACAACTGTTGCTGTCCAGGCCAAGCCCTCCAAATCATACAATAGTGAAGATAGACTGGGTCACAGAATACCACACAATCAACAGTAAGTAATGCAGGTGTATAGTCCAGCAACCTCTATCTACATTCTGTACACAATCACTAGGTAGTAAAGACTTCAGTTGACCAAGTGGGATGTAACTGTTACATAACATCACAGACACAGTGGCAAACAGAACAGTCTGTATGGCAGGAAACAGTAGGCCTGCAGTAACCCACTTTATGTAAGTAATGTCAAGATAGGTGAAATGTATGGTACTGTACATCCAGATACCTTAAGGCAGCTCACCCCTGATACCACCACATTTTGTAACAGCCTAGGTTATGTATGGTGCATCCTCCCCCCTAGACTCAATAATATAGGCCCATATACCACTGTTACATACACTGGCCTCTGCAGTGCATATGGGCACACATGTATTGTGTAGATGAAGCCCACACATATATGGCCCCAGCCCCACCATATTTGTGGGGGATACCACAGCACTGGACTGTTGTCAGGAATGACAGTGTGGTATATGTATATGTGCACATGTATCACTATTTGTATATGTGTAGACATATAATGCTCTGTATATGTATATATCTGGGTGTGTATATGCATATCTATGTACATATACACACCCATCTATATATATATATATATATATATATATATATATATATATATATATAATATCTATATATATATATATATATATATATATATATATATATATGTGTGTGTGTAATTATCTATATAGATATCTGAATAATCATATGTACATATATATTCACCATATGTCCTGAACATGGGGTGTAGCTCTATCTCAGCCCCTATAGTCCCAACTTCTTAGTGCCAGGGGATGTCAGGTATGTATAGCAGGTATATTAGTAGACTATTGCTACTGTAAAAGGGATTGTCTTCACAGACATGGTGTGTGTGGGAGGTCACTTCTGCTTTTCACATGTGCCCCATTGGCTACTGACAGACAACCTAAGGACATCATAGTATAGTACCGCTGCAAGCATGTAATGGTCTTGTGGACTACAGCAGAGGCATTGGCCAATAGATGTGGACATTCTGGCACACTCTGTACAGCCCAGAGGTATACACAGAACCTCTTAGTGCAGAACATGTGGGCCAAGCATGACAATATGGATGTTAACAGCCATGTAGATGGGTAGAACACATAACGACTGGTATACATTTGCCCCCATAGTTTATGCATTCACACACCCCTGTCTGTCCTGACACATAATAACTGCTGGTACAGAGGTGCCATGGCCACATACTACCCACGAGATATTGACACACATCTGTACAGCATCCCACCACTCTGTCTGACATACATGACTGTTAAGGGAGGCCCGGCAGCAGTACATCTGGCAAGTATCTGGACATGACATCTCACTGGCTAAGTACACTAAGCTGCTAGACATGTAACAAAGCACTGTGCAGGCTACAGGCAGACTGGCTCAACACTGGCCTACATCTCCTATGGGGGAATGCACATGTACCTGCATATGTAGCAGGCTCTACAGGCATGTCACAGCACAGGGTAAGATGCACCTGTGTGAAAGTGCATAACCACAACCAATGTGAACACAGCCACATATAGTAAGCTAGCATAACATTACAGTATATGGACTATCTGTCCAACACCATCCTCATATGTGCCACTCACACACTAACCCTACATATACTGGTATGCTTCACAGTGTAGCCTGATGCCTGTCTGTGGTATGGGACATGTGTATGTATAGCCCTACAAACATGTAAGCCTATACGGTAACATACAGTGAAGCAGCATGTAACATCATATAGGACAGACCTAGAACGATGACATCTACCACAGTCTGTACACAGGCCAAGGTACATATTAACATTACACACACTGTCGACATTCACCATAAGTACACAGACCTCAGTACTGTACAAACAATCACAGAATGTCCAGGTTATGTAATCAAATATAACCCCTACTGTACATAAAATGTGTAGCAGTCCGATATCTCACTGGCTTGTTATCAGATATGATGACACTAATCATAGTGTCCAGCACATATGCACCTCTTAATGCATGACATATATGCAAAGGTTGACAGAGTTGTGGCTGGAAGCACATACACAGGGACAATATTGACATGTTGCTGTGATAACATCATGCATTTACTGTTGTAACAGGGTTTGTCGCAACATATTTCCTATGAGGGATATGAAGTCAGTAACTGTCACGGCTTTCACCATCTACAGACTGCAATCCTCGCACTACCTTCTGCAGTTCACAGATACATGCTCTTTGTGTTATACATGAAACCAAAGGCACCACACACATCCCAGTCTGCAGATGACCCTACAGATGGTGAGTCCTCAGAAACATAGAACTGACATGGCAGGTATTAATACATGTAGGGCAGCCATATCCGCACACACCCTGTTAAACCAACAGTACTCCAAATGCAGTATAGCAGCACTTACAGTCTGTAGTCAAGTCAGGCACATCCCCCTCCTGTGTTTTGGCCTGTTTCCACAGTGTATGTTGTCAAAGGTAATTCCCCAATCCATCTGAGATGCTGTTTGCCAAACAACGGATGAAGTTCCTGCTCACAGTGAATGAAAAGGCCCAACACCAACATGAGGTTCCTAGATATTGGATTGTGTGTTCATGCAATTGACTATGGGAATGTTACCACAGCTGTTCCACATGCAATCAGCTAGGGGACGGCTGCAATTCATGCAGAGGCCATCTGCTGATCATGAGCATTACCTAAAATACCCATGCTGCTGCCTAAGCAAAGCAGGGGTAGGTCTCCACATCCACCAGTGGGGGAGTGAGAGAGGGAGACAGGGGCAAAGACAAGTCAGTGAGGGGTGGGAGATTAAATCTTAACCATGTTGGTGTCACACACCTACCAGCACAGGGTATCAACCCCCTGACAACTATTTTGTGTTATCACAGTTCTATGCAGTTATTGGATGCACCACATAGGTCACCTGTTGTGGAGCCCTCAGAACATATATGTGATGGTGAGTGACATCTGCCACAGGGATATAGTTGCTATATGGTAGGTGAAGTACATGTGCCTGTCTGCATGAACAGGTGCCAGTCTCAACACAGCCACACTCTCACAGGGATGCACACACATTGAAACACTTGGCAGGGCCAGGATTACAACTCATCACTAGTGAGATTGCCACAACACATTACTGTGCAGGTATCACATGCACCACACAGGTCATATGGAGGTTATATGGACAAAGAATATGGGGAGGTGTCTGACATCAGACAGCTTGCTTCGGTATGCCAGTGGGGGTTGAAGTCAGTGTGGATGTGATCATATGCATCATGCAACACACACACAAACACACAGGGTTCCAGTATTGACATGCATGGGTGCATTTCTGCATGGGTGTGTGGTGGTTGACTGTACCAGACAGCTATACAAGGCTAGATGATGGGTATACCTTGACATCAGGCCACATGACAATGGTCTGCATTGTGGCTCAGGGATATAGATTCTGCATTTGTCCACACAGGTGGGTATTGTATCCCCCATCCAGTCACCTGGGTGACTACTGTGTGTGGCCAATGCTGTGCATTGCTTGCCATGTATGTGTTCCTTAGTCCATGACATGGATGGTGTCTGGGATGTGCACACCTCCCACATGCATGTACAGTGACATGTGGAACTGTACCTGGGGTGTCTGGCCCATGTTGTGTACTCAGATTATCATCAGATGTGCCATCCTTGGCCACCTGTGGTGGGAACTGGTAACGGACAGCAGGGTTACCCTGCTCCTACATTGATAGCATGGTAACGGCATTCCCTAGTGTCAGTGGCATCTGTCCATACAGGGCATATTTTCAGGCATGGTATGTCCTTTGTGGGTCACATGTGATGGCACCACAGGTGTTGTAGGTGTCCAGTGGGGAACATGGGGAAGATGCACTGTCTGCATGTACGTGCCTATTGGACAGAGTGCCATGTTCTCTGTAGCCCACTGCAATCACTCCATAGTTACTATCAGTGGCCAATATGCAGTGTACTACCCACATATTGGCTGTTGCCTAGGCATGTGTGTGTGTATGAGACATGGGTTGAGAGTGTGCTCTGGGTAATACTGGGGTTGCTAACTGTGATTGCCTGGCCTTGATGTCACGTGTATGGGTATAGATTTGCAGCCCAGCCTCTTGGCTATTTCACATCTGTTATCCCTGTATGGTGGATATTGTGATATATATTATGGCCACCATATAAGAAATTTGAAAAACCCACTCCACATTGGACCCAAGTGTCATGCACACACACCCACCTCCATACAGGATACGAGTTACAAACACACATACACACACACACACACACACACACACACACACACACACACACACACACACACACACACATACATACACTCACCTGTCATGTCTGGGAGTAGAATCCCTAACTAAATAATTTATTACACTATAGAACAATGCAGTTATAGTATGTGCCACAGAAGTTACTGGAGTACTCCTTCCCCAAAGGTGTATATCACATTGGATGAAATCAGCAAGACTGCCAAAGTAGGACATTCAAATTGAAGTGAGTGTGTCTAGGCTAAAATGCATTGTTCCCTACACAGACATTGAAACACACACAAAACATCCACAACTAACATGTATGGGTATAGAACCCTTAACAGAGGTCTATATCACACTACAGCATGGAGCTGTTATAGGACCCACCATGGGGATTACTGGAGAGTTCTTTCCCCAAAGGTGTATTTCACAATGAATGACATCAGCAGGATTGCCAAAGCAGGACATTTTAAATATACTGAGTGAGACTAGCCTAAAATGAATTGCTTCCTACACAGACTTGAAACACACACAAAACATCCAGAACTGCCATGGGTGGAAATAGAACCCAACCAGAGTTCTATATCACACTAAAGCAGTATGCAGTTGCGGCACACGCTATGGAGATTACTGGACTACAGTCTTCCCAGAGGTGTATTTCTAGGTGGATGACATCAGCAGCCTTGCCAAAGTTGAACATTTGAATTGTAGGGAGTGTGACTACCCTAAAAAGCATTGCTCTCTACACAAACAGACACACACACATACACATTTGCCAAGCCTGGGATTAGACCACCTTCCTAACTAATGTATCACACTACAGCAGTATGCAGTCATGGCACTCACTATGGAGATTATTGTGCTACAACCTTCCCAGAGGTGTATTTCTAAGTGGATGACATCAGCAGCCTTGCCAAAGTGGAGCATTTGAATTGTAGGGCGTGTGACTACTCTAAAAAGGATTGCTGTCTACACAGATAGAAACAGACAGACAGACACACACACACATACACACTTGCCAAGTCTGGGATTAGAACACCTACCTAACTAATTTATCCCAAGACAGCAGTATGCAGTTACAGGATGTGCTATGGAGATTCCTGGGCCACCATTTTCCCAGAGGTGTATTTCTAGGTGTATGACATCAGCAGCCTTAACAAAGTAGTGCATTTCAATTGTATGGAGTATGACTATCATAAAAAGGATTGCACTCTACACAAACAGAGACAGACATACACACACACTTGTCAAGTCTGGGATTAGAACGTCTGCATAACTAGTTTATTATACTACAGCAGTATGCAGTCATGGGATGCATGACAGATATTACTGAGCTACAATTCTCCCAAAGGTGTATTTCACAGTGGATGACCTCAGCAGGCTTGTCATAGTAGGGCTATGGGGAGGGCAGTCTATGTGCATGGGCCATAACCCATTCATCTAGAGGTTGACACACCACATGCGGGCATACACAGGGTCAAATTTCACAAGTACGTGTATACAGATGCTAGATTACACCTTCCTTGTACAGTCATGTTGCACAGCTAGCACGTGCAACACATTGTCTGTACTGCTAACAGACACCGGTGGCTAGTATCTACAGTGAGTGACATCTGAACCTCATGTGGTTGTAGCTCTTTGACTGTGTGCTGGGTGGGACAGGCCTGGATGGCTCCTTGTCACAGTCACCCTCTTCCACACATCTATGTACGCCTACCTTTGGCTTATTGTAGTGTGTTATCCTTAGATATATGTCTGCATTCCTGTCCACTGTGTGTGCAAAGCATGTGTGGCACATACTGAGGAGTGTCTGCACTAACATCTGCAACTGCCAGTTATGTCTGGTCCACTGGTGTTTGCAGACAGAACCTTCATGTGTTTAAGTGTGTAAGCATGCCCAGTATGACCTTTCAGTGTGTTGTTGACTGACATTGCCTTCATTTCTCTAAGTGTGTGAGCATGCCCAGTATGCCCGTCTGTACTGAATGTGTGGATCAAGACAGGTAGTCTGTAATGCAGTGCTGAACTATGAGTTGTACACCTACAGGTAGCATACTGTTTCTGCAGGGTATCCGTTGATCACATGGCATTGACTGTTACTACATTTCTACATGGGATGGGGGGGCACACATAACTATTTCTACATTTCTACACAGGTTTGGGGGGCACACCTGACTGTTACTACATTTCTACGTAGGATGGGGGGGCACACCTGACTATTTCTATATTTCTACACAGGCTTGGGGGGGCACACCTGACTGTTAATACATTTCTACGTAGGATGGGGGGGCACACCTAACTATTTCTCCATGTCTACACAGGATTGGGGGGCACATCTGCCTGTTACTACATGTCTAAGTAGGATGGGGAGCACACCTGACACTTGTACACATTTGCTATGACTGTACTGGTATGTCAGGTACTCCATTTCATTCTGTAGTCTTACCTATCATGCTGCCTAGAGGCATACCAGTGTACTACAGATCTTAACTTTTATTTACCTACATATTAGTTTCAGACTTCCTACCCTTCAGAACTGAAATTCCACTGCCTGACCTGCTGTCATCTGTCTGTGTAGGCCTGGGGGGAATGTTACCCATAGGCATCATTCAGAGGCCATAGCACAGCCTTTGTTTGTGTTTGTCTACACCTGTCCTGCTGGCTAAGACTGTTGTTGGATATGTGAAACCCCTTGACTGGCATGTGTGAGCCACTTACCTTGTGGGTGTCCCAGTACTGAGGGTGGTGCTGCAGGGCTGGCTATGTCAGATGCACATAGTATACTCCTACACATGGTTGAGCACAGGTAGTGTCATGTTTGGCATCCCTTTTACTGTATGTGAGAGTCAGAAAGAGTTGTCATTCCCTGGGTCCCTCCTGTGTCAGTGTATGTGCTATGTCTTGCCTCTTTGCCAAGGCCAGGGCATACTGGCCATGCCTTTTTCTGCCTACTGGGGCAGGCTCACTCTGTGCCTGTGTAGGCCTTTGCAATGGGCTGTGTGGCCCTGCCCTGTGCTGTTCCTGCTGCAGCTATTTCTGCAGGATCATATTGTGTAGCATGGCACATATGAGGACAATTTGGGTACATGTAGCTGGTGAGTACTGCAAGTCTCCATCGGATGTGTCCAGGCACCAGAGCTGTGACTTGAGCATCCCGAACACATGCTCTACTATAATTCTGGTCTGTGTGTGTGCCTCATTATGGAGTTCTTGTTCGGGTGTGTGCGCAACTCTGATGGATGTCATCAGCCATGGCTCCAGTACGTATCCAGCATCCCCCACTAGGTGACCATCAGGGATGTCTCTATTGGCAAATCTCTGGTTCATCTGCATTAGTTGCCAGATGTGGGAATCATGATAGCTTCCAGCGCAGCCAGCACACACATTCATTATTATGCCCTGGGCATCGCACATGACCTGGCAGTTGATGGAGGGGAAGCCCTTGTGGTTGATGTAGACCCTACCCCGCTCACCAGGTGGTGCTTTTATGCATATGTGCATGCAGTCTATAACAACCACTTCCTCAGGGTATTCTTCTATTTGGTTGAACAGTTGCATATTGCTGGCCAACACCTCACGGGTGTTGTGGAAATATACATGCTCACCAACATGTGCTGACATGGCATCCAGGAACTAGTGGAATACCCTGCATGCTGATGCCTGTGAGATCCCCATGATATTCCCAGTTGGCCTTTGGAAGGTAGCTGTAGCTAGTATTCTTAGGCCTACACGTACCTTGGTATCCACTGGAATGGGCTCCCCTCTGTTAGTTCTGTGTGTGAGGCATGGCCGGCACAGCTCAACAATTTGCTGTAGGAGTTCCCTGTCCACCTTATAGTGCTCCACTATCTCCAGCTCATATATCCCCTGGTAGGTTACCCTAGGTCTGTACACTTTTCTCCTTCTCCTCACTGTGGGTTGGTCCACAGCATTCACGTCCTCACCACCCTTAGCCTCTTCCACAAGTTGTTGTATGATAGCTATTGCAGTCCCTATCATTTTGCTGTTGTGACTGCTAAAAGTTCCCCGCTTGTTTACACTGGTGGTGTAGAGTGTCAGAAAAAACAGAGGGGAAGGTGTTTGCATAGTTTCTAGTAGTGTTTTGGGCTGGGCTGTTCTGCTGCCTGTGTAATTGGTTGATTCTGATACATTTCACCTGCCAGCTATGCTAGTTCTCCTTAATTACCTTCCTACTGCTGTTTTCCCATCCCATTGCCTTCCTGTTTAAGCCCAGGGGCGCGCCATGCAAACAGTGCACAAATGTGCACACTGATGCTATTTCCTGGTTAAACTTTTTTTTCTGCCTTTGAAACCTGGTGCGCGGCGTGCACACCCGCTTAGGCATTGTAAAGAGTGCTAGGCAGGTTTAGACATACCTAGGAGCAAACCCAAGCCACAGGGCTCCAATCCGCTTACAGTATGTCCGATACATACCCATGTGATGTCACCTAACTCTTAGGCTTGCACCAAGCTATTCCTACTCTTAAAGTGTTGGGACATGATTCACATGCTGGGTAAAACTGGGATTCACTATCCTTCCCCTTATTTGCATAGGATTGCCTGCTAATGCATATTTACATGACTCACACTCAGCCTCCACCCTTAGCAACCTCTACTCACTGGCCATGTTGTCTTCTGCCTACCATTGACTTGCATGGCAGAACACTGATTTTGGTTAGAATGCTTAATTTAGGTTTATTTTGTTATTTTCCCCCTGATCCCGTTTGTGCACCACTGCCCTACTCTTAAAAGGGCGAGATCGGCTAAAAAAAAAAAAGTTGATTATTTTATTTTTTTCACTGTTTGCAATGCCAGTGGCCTTATACTTGGCCATTGGCATGTTTACTACATGATATGCAGCCTTTATTTGGAGATGTCACAGCTCCATTTTGGATTTTGCAGAAATGTACTCGGTTACTAACCAAGTACATTTCTGCAGATTGCACTAGTCCTGCATGACTAGTTGCAAGCTTCCTGGATTGCTAAATCACCTCATTTGCATATATTTCTCCTGCAAATGGGGTGATTTGCATACAGGGGCTTAGTCCATGCAGGATTAGTGCAGGAGCATTCGTGCATGCCCTGCAAGCTGTTCTTGGATCGTACAGCAGACATATTGCCTTTTGGAGCTCCTGCACCGATCTCGCATGTCGTGCAAGCTATAGAGAATCTAATGGCATGTCTATAGCATTAAAGAAATACACACACACACACACACACACACACACACACACACACACACACACACACACACACACACACACACACATATATATATATATATATATATATATATATATATATATATATATATATATATATATATATATATATATATATATATATATATATGTGTGTGTGTATGAAGATAAGTGTCTGAATGTGATATATATTTTATATAAGTGACAAATGGAGTACCTCTGGGTTCAGTCCTGGGACCGCTCTTGTTTGGCATCTACTTCTCTGAAGTACAGGCCAACACTAAGGGACTCTGGCTAACAAATTTCGCAGATGACTGCAAACTGGGAGCCATTATTGAATCCCCAAATGATGTGGATATTCTACAAAACAGCCTTACAGAAACAGATGCTTGATGCCAAAGCCATGGGCTCAAGCTTAATGCCAGGAAATGTATAGTTATTCCCTTTGGGAAAAAAACATGAACCCATGAATTACCACATAGGTGGCAGTACACTAAACACTGAAAGTGTGATGAGAGACTTAGGGACATAGGTGGGCAGTGGACTCACCTTCAATAACCACATCGCCACAACAGTCAGGAAATCCTTCTATGTGGCACACCTCATCACTAAGGGCTTTTCATCCAGAAAAGAGGAGGTCATTGTCCCTTATTAAACCCATTATAGAGTGCAACGCCCCATTTGGTATGAACTTCACAAGACAAACAGCTGGAAAGGCCGCAGAAATACCTCACTAAAAGAATCACAGGCCTAAAGCAGATACCCTGTAGGCATATCGTCTACTCAGAAGTGATCTCGGCTTAACATACAAGGCTATGTCAAACCCTGAGCTGCTGGACATGCTCCACTTAAAGAAATCCCAATCTCTCAGAGCTACCCACTGCAGGGATCTAAACCTTGTCATCACAATGAACAAAACATGCTGGAGGGATAGGTTTCTGACCCAGAGATTGCCCATACTCTGGAATAGACTGCCCATACATGTCAAGCAGAGAGCCTCCTTGGCTCTCTTCAAAAGGAACCTTGACGATTGGATGGGAGATAGGAAATTCACCCCAGGGATCACATCAGTCACCCTGCTAGACAGGGGTCCAGGGAAGTAAATATTGTATAGGCCCTAGGGCTGTTAGCCTAGTACCAACCTATGAACCTATGAACCTATATATATATATATATATATATATATATATATATATATATATATATATATGTGTGTGTGTGTGTGTGTGTGTGTGTGTGTGTGTGTGTGTGTGTGTGAGGCTGGCTTCTGAAGCCTTCCTGAATAGTTCACATTCCCCACACTTGGCAATTTTTTTCACAAGGTATTCCTTCTGAATTTGCACATTATTTTAAGTAGCTTACTCAAAGTATACATAACATAGCAGTAAATACAGTCACTGGTAAAGTTAGTGAGGCATAGAAAAGTACACGGATCATCCTAGAATCACAAGACACAATCTTTAGAATGAAAGTTGTTGCATAATATACTTTATGATTTTGTTTCTCAAAAACTTTTTTATTAATTATATGAATAGCAAGACAATTAAAAGATTATACATAACAAGAAGGCATAAATGAACATATAACAATTCATCTAGTGATAACAACCTTCCTGAGATTTTGATAAATTATCTAGAAATAAAACATACACCATATGTACACTATATACAAGTTAGGCAACCTGAGAGAAAAAAAAAAAAAAAAAATATTTAACATTAACTATTTAATATGTTTAGAACCTTTTCTAACACAACCTTTCTAATAGCTTAATATGTTTAGAACCTTTTCTACTTTTTGATTTTGATATTTGCTCAGTGACAATGGTTTAATTTACTACCTATAAGTGGCCATAGAACTTAAACGACAATGTAATATTTATGAATTAACCAGTAATTTTATAATCCTAATTTACATCCTTTTGCCAAGTCTCATAAGAGCTTTATAGGTAATTAGTAGACTAACATTCCCAGGGGGGCTTTTTAAGCCTAATAATGCTTCCCAAGAGTGAAAATTAATCCCATACCTTGTGTTTGTAAGGCAAACATGTCAATGGAAGATGGTTTTAGCAGCAACGTCAAATGCATATCTATAGGATACAGTGCAGACTATCCAGTGAAAATGTATTATCTGTGACTGTCACAGAAGGTGACATAACAATGGGGAGGAGTTGTGTGTGAGATAAACATTCTTACATGAATAATGCAGATGAAATCTATCAGAGATCTGACATACAATTGTGGTAGTATGCATATTGGGAAGCTGTGCAAACTGATTTACCTGAATATGAGTGCACACTCAGCAGAGGTCTCCAGCATGGTGGTACAGGTATAGGTTAATGACAAACATTACAAGAACCAACTACAGTCATAGACAATATCATAATAACACCTCCACTAATCCCGTGCCTCTGACATAACATATGGGATGTGGAGTGATAAGAGATGAGCCTGCACACACACACAGGCTTGACAACTATTATGATGAATCCACACTCTATGAAGGTAACCACACACACTGTCTTGGTACTGTAATACTGTAGGAGGAGTTAGGAGGATCACTAGTATACTTGTATGTGACAGTATGGGCAATACAGGCTAGTTGCCTTGTGTGAATGGCATATGTCAAAGGCACAATCCACAATGTCACAAAAGATATTCATGTCATTAATGTTGTTAAACACCTATATATACAGTGTTTGCATAAGCTGAACAGGTTGCACACATGCATCTGGTGAAACAATTTGATGTTTCGCACTATCAGACAGTCATGTATACTTCACAGAAAGAATACTAGGTATTGCCAATAAACTGTGTGACAGTGTACTATGACAAAGCTGGCACACTTCAGTTACACATCACTGAAAGATATGTAGGGAGGTACATGAAGAAGGGTACATTGTACACAGTAATTCATGTGATGAAGGCTGGGAACCATGAAGTTATTATGGCCTCTGATGTGCATGTCCCTCACATACCCAGTACGTGTGTTGCATTCCAGGGAGTAGTCAGCACTGTGATCACATCCTGATGGATGTACCACTTACTGTCTACCCCAGGACATAGGTCACATACCTATTGGTCTGATTATAGGGTGTGATGTCCACAGTATACTTGGGTGGTGTGTATGTTTCCTGATTCAAGAAATCCCTCCATGTATCTCATCAACGCAGGTGTTGTCATGGCTGTGGCAGCAGTCTCTGGTATGTGTTGATACTGTCTGTTTTATACTAATATCTCATTTGGAGTCAATGATTTCCCAAAAGCTGTTATCCTTCAGGGAGCTGTTTGAACACATAATATGTCATCTTTGATGTCCATGACTTAACTAATGGGCAGGAATAGCAGACACCCCTGATGTACCAACCTGATCACTGGCCCTGAGAAATACGTCACGTCACACATTTTAACATAGTGAGAAGCCACATGTGTCATACAATGGTCTACCAATTTAGTAATATAACTGTTTATGGCCACATATGACAGTGTTGGTTGAATATCTCAGTGTAATTTTGTGTCAAATGCTTTCATCTGTACAAGTTACACAAGATGATACTGTTGTCACCATGCATGTTCTCAATGCCCTCTTTGAGGACATCTATCAGATGTAACGTACCTGATGCAGCAGTTACAACTCACACAGGTCCATTGCACACAACTAGAATATTACTTGTATACATGTAGAAGACACCCATGATGACTTATTCTAGTTCACAGTCAAGGAGAGTCAGAATGACTCTATACATGCATGCATCAGGTGCGGTCCTCCCAACTCAGGTGGATGCATGTTGATATACACCCTTGTATGGGAACATAGGCCATGTGGAGGGTGTGTTGAACTGTGTAGCCAGCCATATAAGGAAGGTGTATGTGCTGGTTCACACCATAGCTGACCTGTGATGTTGTCATAGCACATTGATTCCATGGAATAGGACTGGATGAAGGTAAGATAGTGCTTACTGCCTATTGTGATCTGGACTAAAGTTTTGACACAATCATACACACACAGGTATCAATGAGAAAACCCCCAATCTGGGGATTAAACCTAACATTAGTTGATGGGTAAGCAATTGGCTCACTGACAGAACACAACAAGTGAAAGAAGGGGAATCAACCCGTACCAATAGAGCTGTCACCATTGGCAAACTCCAGGGATCTGTCATTGGCCCTTCACTGTTTGAACTATATTTCTCAAACATTCAGGCTAAAGTATATTGTCTTTGGCTTACCAAGTTTGCTGATTCTTGCATACTGTGTGCAATCATTGAGTTCACCAATGGTAATAAAAGAATACAGGAGGAGCTAACACACACAAATGAATGGTAACAAAGGCACAATATGTACAAATAAATGCATAAATGTATGTTTCTAAGGCTGTCCATGTGACAAGTAGAGCTCCATGTTAATCACAGCATGGACAGCAGTCCTGCTGTGCAGAAACCCAGTGACAAATGTGAAGAGAACACATTTAGATAGCAATCTGAACTTTGATCACCAAGTGTCCACACTGCTATTGAAAGCCTATGTTTTGCACACTATAAGTCATGCTATCATATTGAGATATTGGGATTGTGTGGCAACACTGTAGTCAAACCTGATTACAGCACCAATTGAGTATAATGCTCTTTTTTTACATGTCCCTCATCAAACACATATAGCAGCTAGAGAGACCACAGGGTTTTCTCAGCAAGATAATATAGGGCCTACACTGACTAGAATAAAAGTCATGTCACTGTAAACTTTATTTTATAGTATGACGTGACTTCTGCATGGCCACAGGCCAGTCTCTGACCCTGCCCTGGTGGGAGTACTGCATATCCAAAAATGTAACATAGCTGATATCAACAGTGTCTGTTGAGGTCTGTTGAGGAAAAGATAACAGTGTCCCACATGCTGGTGTAAAATGCTCTCTGTAATGTCAAGGAAGTGCTCACACACACACACACACACACACACACACACACACACACACACACACACACACACACACACACACACACACACACACACACACACACACACACACAAACACTCACCAAGTTGAGTGTAGTGAGAACAGAGCCCCTACCTGTCTAAGTACACAGACTATTGAACAGGAGTACAGGTGAACTTACAATAGATGACATCAGCAGGCCATGTGGGAGACATCAGGTTAGGAGGTCTGCTTAGGCACATAGCTTCATAGGCTTATATGAGGATGCTAGCCTAATAGCACCAAGGTGTTTAGAAGCCTAGCAGTGTAAAAACACAAGTACCATTTACTGAGAATAGGTGGATGGACATTTTTAGCAGAGCATGTTTGTGAGCAGCACCAAATGGCCTTGTCCATGAGGGACACAGTTGCCAGCCCAGAAGTGATTTTACAATCACCCAACCAGTTGTCAAGGTTGTTTGAGAAACACTGCTTCACACATAGCGGGAGCCTATTATGGAAGAGTGGAAATCGTGGTGGGACATATCTGTCTCCCCAGCCTGTTCTGTTTATGTCATAGGCTAGGCCGAGATCCCTGGGGCAAATTATTGTTGCCCTATTTGAATTGCAGATGTACATCATTTCCAGAAGGGATGGTTCTGAGACTACTCTGCAGGGCAGCCATAGGTCACCTCTCAGCAGCCTGCATGATACCGAGTACAGTGACAGGTATGTCAAGTCTTTCCATGTATGTCATGTTTGGAGACCTGAGGGTCTCCTAGGCACAACCCTCTGTTCTCTCCAGTTGCTGCAGGTGCCTGGCAAGGTACAGAGAGATGTGAACATTGTACTCTATTATTGGTGTGATAAGGGTAGAGTAGAGCAGAGGTATGACTACTGTGTTCTTGGATGTGATGTCCATATGTCTGATGTCTGCAATGCAGATTGTGTGTGTCACCACTATGGGCACATAGTGAAGAAAGTGTAGATTGCTATCAGCATGTGTTCCAAAGTCTCACAACACTGTGTTTTCGCTTGGGAGGTAGTGTATTGTATATCAAAATTAGCAGGGGTACTTCATTGACAAAGGTGACAAAAAGTCATTGTATGCTTAAAGTTTAGTCTGTGAGTTTTTCAACAGTCATCAGTCTGTTCCATCCCCTACTCTAATACATTACCATCATTAGGGGACTCAATATGATTGCATCCAGTTAACAGTCATCTGTTGTTGTTGTTGTGTCTTTCAGCTTTTCCCGGTTAGGGGTCGCCACAGCGGAAGTCCGGTCCCCTAATGATTGGCAGTAGATTTTTATGTGCCGAGTTGCCAGCCCTGATGCACAGCCTTCAATGAAGGTACGCCCATTCACACATGTCTCCACACAGAAGATGCTTTAGCTGAGAATCTAACAGGACAACGTCTTACTGTGAGGCGACAACGCTACCGCAGCACCACCACCGCAGTTCAGTTAACAGTCATCTATAAATTTGGTAAACCACATGCCATCTACTGTTGCCTGTGCTTCAGGGAAGTATTTCCAAAACTGTTGAGGGCCCAGCACAGATTTGTGTGGTATTCCACTGGTGAATGGGCTAGTGGTGAAGGTGCAGTCCCCAACTTTGAGAGTGTGTGTTCTGTCATTGGGCCAGTTAGCTATCAATCTAGTACTGTATAGCCTAATTCCCAAATGGGAGATCTTCACTATGACACCTGAATGGGGGATAGTGTCAAAGGCCTTGGATAACTCAACATAGGCAGTATGTCCTGTTATCCCTGTAAAACAACTATGTAGAGGCCATGTAGGCTTTCCATGTGAATTCCAAAATGTTTGGAATGCAGCTACGGAAAGGAATCTAATCATAATACTAATATGTTGTATAATTTCAGAGACCTTCTTTCATTATTGGTAATACTGGCTGATTTCTGAGATCAGACTTTTACCAATAGCAGAAAATTATTTTCTTTGCATAGTAAATGATCTGGTTTCAATATGTTTGATATTTTAAGTACAGAGAGAGCACAGTGTGGAAATACAACAGTCACAGTTCAAAGTATCCACAGGTAAAATAGGCAGGAAATAGCAGGCAACAGGTGAAATAAATCTAAGTATGGTAAGTGCTTTTGCTATGGAGTCATAGCTTCTTCAGATCCAGGATTTGAAGAAGCTATGATTCCATAGCAAAAGTGCCTACCAGTTTGCATATGCATTAAACTTGGATTTATTTTATCTGCTGCCTGTTGTTTGCTGCCTACTTTAAATTGTGACTGCTGTGTTTCCATACTTGGATTTGTTTCACCTGCTGCCTATTTTACCTATTGATACTTTGAACAGTGACTGCTGTGTTTCTACACTGGTGCTTCTCTCTGTACTTAGTTTTGATTTCTGGGTACTAGTGTGGTGTGTCTGCTGGTGGAATTTTGTGTTTTACATGTTTGATATTTTGCTCATTTATAGAGTCAAAGTATTAAGTGATTTGAGTTTTAGTGTATTGTGTACTGATCAGTGACACTTATTCATTTTGTCATCTGAATCAGATTCAGTAATTAGCAGTCCATCCAGTGAGATCTCAAAAGCTGTCATATGATATCCAGTGATATTATAAAATCTGTGGTAGATTGATTCTATTTGCTACTGAATCTCATGGCTGGATTTTTTTTTTTTTTTAGAATTTAGATATACTTTTCCTTCACCTACTGCTACTACTAGAAATAAAGATAAAAACCACCAACTTCAGGTACAAATAAACCAGGTCCCAGAATTGCAGAAAAAGAATTTTATATCCACTGCGTGTTGAATACAATAACTTCATCAGTAATGACCAATATGATAAAACCTTCCTTTATATAATCCATTTTATTTTAATAAAATTTACCATAAAACCAATGAGGTATTTAAATGTAATATTAAATATTTAATACATATGTGTATCAATAAATACATATGTTAAAAACATAATTTAATGCATATATTGTATATATAAATTACTTAAAACATTTTAGATTCTTTCACCATCAATACAATATATTATTCCTTTTGTATGTTGTAATAGTTAGCACCGTCTAGTGCAGTGAAAATTACAATAAGCAAAATAAAAAACTTTAATGTTTAAAACCTACTAATTGTATTACCTAAAAATTTGATTTTAGTGAATTTAAATGAACTTGTCACGTTTGTAAAATTTATTTGAAATTCCTTAAAAAAATGCTGTCTTTACTAAAATGTGTTTTTATATATATCATTTAAACCAAAATTTCTACCTGAGTCAAGTATTGAATGTTTGCTCAGTGCATTTTATCTTTTTCATCCTGACATCATACAGGTGCCTTTGTTTGAGCTGAACTGAATGTTGGTTGAAAGTTGTGACTAACCTGCACTATATTGATCAGTGTCACCATCGATATTTTGCTTTGTTGTTGCAAAAGAACCCTTCCTTTTATTGTTTACTTCTTCCAAGATTTTGTTGAAGTAATCATTTGAGTAACCTCTCATGACAAAAACTCTCTAAGTACATCAAGGGGATGGCAACTATTGAAGTGTAAATAGCTATTTGCTTTCTATATATCCTTGATGTAAACTTTCCATCTTGTTTAACAATGTTGACATCTAAATAGTTTAATGTCTTTGAATCAAAGTTCAAAATGTTGAATATATTGAATGATGAAAACAAATATACCAGAGTGTCACTTAATGAAGTTAATATAGCCTACAAAAGGATACATGTACTATTGAATGACCTTTTACTGGAAGGTTCTATTGACAAAGAAGTTTACAAGTTTTTGTCAGTTGAATGAGAAACCAAAGGTCCCACATTTTGGCATCCCCAAAGTACACAAAGACAGTACAGACAGATGGATCAGCCACAGCTCCACTGGCAAAGTTCGTTGATGTGAAAGCTAAAAAAGTACTAGATGGAAGAAATTCCATTCTTAAGGATTCGTGGGACTTTTTAAGGAAAGTTGAACCATCCTTGTATAGTGAAGATTTGAATTTTGGCACAATGGATGTAGTGGATCTCTTTGGTAGTATTCCACATGAAACTGGATTACAGTGGTTTGAAGAGGCTTTAATAGCCAGCAAGAAACTGACCCATTAACCCTTATGGAAATAGTGTTAAAACAATTTCAATATTATCATGGCATTTTGGGAGGAGAAATTTCTACTTAATTCGCCTTTCAGTGACCAATGGGTACTATATGTAAGATTTCTTGATGATCAGGGTAACAAATGTGGTTTCGAGGCCTTGTTCGATTATGTTAATAAAACTACAGAATTTTTAAAATTCACTCAGAACTTTGATTCAAAGACATTAAACTATTTAGATGTCAACATTGTTAAACAAGATGGAAAGTTTACATCAAGGATATATAGAAAGAAATAGCTATTTACATTTTGTCATGAGAGGTTACTCAAATGATTACTTCAACAAAATCTTGGAAGAAGTAAACAATAAAAGGAAGGGTTCTTTGGGTAAAAGACACAACAACAACAAAGCAAAATATCGATGGTGACACTGATCAATATATAGCAGGGTTAGTCAGTCACAAACCAACATTCAGTTCTAATCAAGGAAAATTTTTTTTAAGAATGGAATGCCTTCTCAGAAATTTCTGATTTAGAAGGCATTTTGATAAAGAAATAACATACACTTATCGAAAAGGAAAAAATATAAGAACTTTTTAGAAAATGGTCAAAAATCAAATAGAGCAACTAAGAAAAGTAAACCAAAGAAAGGACTATTTAAATGTGGAAGGTGCAATTTGTGTCTTATTTACAAACTGGTAGCTCAATGTATCTGGAAGCAAGGAACAAGACATTATTTTGGATAGCTTTGCAAATTGTGATACTAGTGGTATTATTTACATTGCTACATGTAAGAAATGCTCCTCTTTTATATTGAAAAGCATTCTACGAAATGTCAAGCGTCAGGTTAACCAGTCCTTAAATTAAGGGCAGCAAAACTCTAGGAGTTGTATATAAAAAACACATTTTAGTATAGACAGTTTTTTTTAGAAATTCAATAAATTTTTAAAAAAACATGTGAAAGTTCATTTTAATTCATTAAAATCAATTTCTAGGTAATACAATTAGTAGGTTTTAAAACATTAAGTTTTTTTTTTTTTTTGTTTTTCACTTTCATTTTACTTTTTTTGTGTTTTGTAATAAACCATAGATGGTGCTAAACTATTACAATAAACAAAAGGAATAGTATATTGTATTGATGGTGAAAGAATCTAAAATGTTTTAAGTAATTTATATATATAATATATGCATTAAATTATGTTTTTAACATATGTATTTATTGATACACATATGTATTAAATATTTAATATTACATTTAAATACCTCATTGGTTTTATGGTAAATTTTATTAAAACATGTAGGGCAAAAATGTTGTATTTTGGTTAATTCAAATGTTAATTGGATAAAATGGATTATATAAAGGAAGGTTTTATCATATTGGTCATTACTGATGATTGTGTATTTGTGGATACTGTTCCTTTGCTGCTATTGTATTCAACACGCAGTGGATATAAAATTCTTTTTCTGCAATTCTGGGACCTGGTTTATTTGTACCTGAGTGGGTTGGTTTTTTATTATTATTATTTTTTTTTTCCGCTTTGTTGTTTTATCAGTTTCTATGGAGCCGCAAACGGGTGCAGATCAGGGACTCAAACTGGAGAGCTCGTAAAAATTAGACAGGACACAACACAGGTGGGGGTTGTTTACACCCCCAGCCAATCCATGGCTACGTTGGTTTTTTCTACTCCACCAGGAACCAGGGAAAGAGGAGAGAGAGGAGGAGAGAAGAGAACTGGGGCTTCTTGAATTTGATCTCAACTAACTTCTTCTGTTTTTTTGGTGAGGAGAATAATGCAAACAGTTTGGAAGGCTTTCAGAGGACAGAATGCAAAATACAACAGGTACTCAAAATTTGGTATCTGACCTGTTAAAATTGAAATTTGACTTTAACAAAGAGCACAATGTTGTGAGTTCGAGTGTATCGATTCTAAAATGTTAAGTGACTTGGATTTTTTTATGTTTAAACACAAAACCTTAGATATGGACAATACATATCTTAAACATTGTTTGGCTATCAAGATTGTTCCTAAAGGTCTTAGGGTTTGTAAATTTCCTAATAATGTTATAGAAGGATCGAATTTCACAAGGAACTGATTGAAACGTTTGATAATTGTGGGTTTTCAATTATGAAAGCAATTATTAGAAATAATGAAATGTTGATGGAAAAGTTACTGACTGACATTGAATGTATTAACAAATCCATTACTACTGATTTAAAATTTACTGTTGATATAGAGAGAGAAAAATACCATGCATTGTTTAAAAACATAGAAAGTAAATGCATTGAAGTGCAGGATAGGAAAATTAACAAAATCAAGAGAGACCTTGAAGAATATAAAAACAGGAGTCATTACCCCAAACCCAGGTATGTTCCAAGACAAACATTTGGTCATTGGAACAAACAACATACTTTCAGTGCTGGGTGGGATGAGGGAGAAATGACAGAAGTGTTTGACCGAATTAACAATGAAGAATACCCCCCACTTAGAAGATCAGAAAGGCTTATGAATCAAGAAAAAGTGTACTACAATTCAAAAAACTATATTTGTGAGAAGAGAGGAGAGGTGGAATTAAGTACAGGTATTACTAACAGTGGCAATGTATGGTCACTTTAATATTTACAACTATTCTAATGTGAAGGTAGACGCTTCTTGGTTTAATTTGTTTTCAAAAGGTTTTACCTTTGTCCCCAGGCAAAGAGTAGATATTTCCAGATTATTAATTGACATTAAGTTGTTCACCAGAAAAAAGAATCTTGAATTAATATTCAAAGGTAAGACTAGTCAGCCTCACAATGAAATACTTAAAAGTCCTCAGTTGAGGAATTTTGAAATCAAGGTTGAAAATGAAGTTAGAAAACAACTAACAAACAAGCGTATACATCCAAACTTGTCTCAAGGAGAAATCAAGACCTTGAGGGAGGTTAGTGCCAATAGTGAACTAAGGGTGATGAAACCAGACAAAGGAGGGGGAGTGGTTGTCATGCAAGCAATAGAATATGAAGGCAAAATGTTGAATATATTGAATGATGAAAACAAATATACCAGAGTGTCACTTAATGAAGTTAATATAGCCTACAAAAGGATACATGTACTATTGAATGACCTTTTACTGGAAGGTTCTATTGACAAAGAAGTTTACAAGTTTTTGTCAGTTGAGAAACCAAAGGTCCCATGCATTTTTGGCATCCCCAAAGTACACAAAGACAGTACAGACCCCCCTTTAAGGCCTATAGTGTCGGCAGATGGATCGGCCACAGCTCCACTGGCAAAGTTCGTTGATGTGAAAGCTAAAAAAGTATTAGATGGAAGAAATTCTATTCTTAAAGATTCGTGGGACTTTTTAAGGAAAGTGGAACCATCCTTGTATAGTGAAGATTTGAATTTTGGCACAATGGATGTAGTGGATCTCTTTGGTAATATTCCACATGAAACTGGATTACAGTGGTTTGAAGAGGCTTTAATAGCCAGCAAGAAACTGACCCATAGAGAATTTAGAAACACCTTAACCCTTATGGAAATAGTGTTAAAAAACAATTTCATTTATTTTCAAGGGAATATTACAGACAAGAAAAAGGTGTAGCTATGGGTGCACATTGTGCACCAACCTATGCAAATATTATCATGGCATTTTGGGAGGAGAAATTTCTACTTAATTCACCTTTCAGTGACCAATGGGTACTATATGTAAGATTTCTTGATGATCTTTGCTTTTTTTGGAAGGGTAACAAATGTGGTTTCGAGGCCTTGTTCGATTATGTTAATAAAACTACAGAATTTTTAAAATTCACTCAGAACTTTGATTCAAAGACATTAAACTATTTAGATGTCAACATTGTTAAACAAGATGGAAAGTTTACATCAAGGATATATAGAAAGGAAACGTTTTCAAATAGCTATTTACACTTCAATAGTTGCCATCCCCCCTTCCAGAAAAAAGGAGTAGTAAAAGGGCAACTTGTTCGTACAAGTAGAATGACATCTGAGGACGATGAATTTATCAAAGAAGTTGATGTACTTAGAGAGTTTTTTGTCATGAGAGGTTACTCAAATGATTACTTCAACAAAATCTTGGAAGAAGTAAACAATAAAAGGAAGGGTTCTTTTGCAACAACAAAGCAAAATATCGATGGTGACACTGATCAATATAGTGCAGGGTTAGTCACAACTTTCAACCAACATTCAGTTCTAATCAAGGAAATTTTTGCTAAAGAATGGAATGCCTTCTCA
Source organism: Protopterus annectens (assembly GCF_019279795.1). Lineage (NCBI taxonomy): Eukaryota > Metazoa > Chordata > Ceratodontiformes > Protopteridae > Protopterus > Protopterus annectens. The sequence goes on along the minus strand of NC_056731.1, from coordinate 1,050,740,181 downwards.
GAAATTTCTGATTTAGAAGGCATTTTTGATAAAGAAATAACATACACTTATCGAAAAGGGAAAAATATAAAGAACTTTTTAGAAAATGGTCAAAAATCAAATAGAGCAACTAAGAAAAGTAAACCAAAGAAAGGACTATTTAAATGTGGAAGGTGCAATTATTGTTCCTATTTACAAACTGGTAGCTCAATGTATCTGGAAGCAAGGAACAAGACATTATTTTTGGATAGCTTTGCAAATTGTGATACTAGTGGTATTATTTACATTGCTACATGTAAGAAATGCTCCTCTTTTTATATTGGAAAAAGCGAGAGGAAGCTCAAACAAAGGATTTACGAGCACCTGTATGATGTCAGGATGAAAAAAGATAAAAATGCACTGAGCAAACATTCTACGAAATGTCAAACGTCAGGTTACCAATTTTTTGTGTGAAGTAGTTCCACACAAATAGAGAGTTGCATTGGCAGCTAATACTTGACTCAGGTAGAAATTTTGGTTTTAATGATATGGTATCTCTTGCCAGTCCTTAAATTAAAACACATTTTAGTATAGACAGCATTTTTTAAGGAATTTCAAATAAATTTTACAAACATGTGACAAGTTCATTTAAATTCATTAAAATCAAATTTCTAGGTAATACAATTAGTAGGTTTTAAACATTAAAGTTTTTTATTTTGCTTATTGTAATTTTCACTGGAAATTTTACTGTGTTTTTGTAATTAACCACTAGATGGTGCTAACTATTACAACATACAAAAGGAATAATATATTGTATTGATGGTGAAAGAATCTAAAATGTTTTAAGTAATTTATATATATAATATATGCATTAAATTATGTTTTTAACATATGTATTTATTGATACACATATGTATTAAATATTTAATATTACATTTAAATACCTCATTGGTTTTATGGTAAATTTTATTAAAACATGTAGGGCAAAAATTTAATTCAAATGTTAATTGGATAAAATGGATTATATAAAGGAAGGTTTTATCTTAACAAACGTATTGTGTATTTGTGGATACTGTTCCTTTGCTGCTATTGTATTCAAGATATAAAATTCTTTTTCTGCAATTCTGGGACCTGGTTTATTTGTACCTGAAGTTGGTGGTTTTTATCTTTATTTGTTTTATTTTCCGCCTTGGCTTTGGTTGTTTTACTACTAGAAATAGTTTGTGGATTTCAAAACAGAAGGAAATTTACAATAACATCTACTTGTTTTGCCAGATTTAGATCTACTAAACCAGATATCAGGACGACTATTTTTAATAATGTTTGTCATACAGAATTAGTTTGCCAGCCGCTGACATGTGTCTATGCTATCTTCTTTTGCAGTTTAGTATGATGAAATGATTCCTGTAGACATGCAGTTTTGTCTTTATACTTCTACAGAAGATGACAAAATAGCTTTTGTTCCCAGGACAAGTCTACCTGAAATGCCGAAATCGGTGATCGCCGACAATGAGAACACCGACACCGGAAGATCGATAACGGAGAAGACCGACAGTTGAGAATCCTGACGCTGAGAACACCGACATGTTAAGGTAAGTGTGCGATAGGGACGGACATTAGGGTCAGGGTGTGGGTAAGGCAAGTGTGTGATAGTGATGGACATTAGGGTAGGGTGCGGGTCAGGTAAGTATGCGATAGTGACGGAGTTTAGGTTTAGGGGCGGGTTAAGTGAGTTAAGGTGCGGGAAAGGTAAGTGTGTGATAGTGACGGACTTGAGGGTTAGGGGCGGATTAAGTGAGTTAGGGTTAGGGTGCAGGTAAGGTAAGTGTGCGATAGTGACGGACCTTAGGGTTAGGGTTTGGGTTAAGGTTAGTGCATAGATAGTTGTGTATATAAGGTTTAGTGTAGGTTTGTAAGGTTTTTGGTGTGCTTGTGTTGTGTGTGTGTTCTTTGGGAAAGGTATTTGTTTTGTTGATTGTCAGAATTTTGGTTTGTTGGGCATGTGAAATTTCGTGTTTTTAACCTTTTTTTTTCATTTTTTTCTTGGCAGTTATTTTGTTGTCAGTGTTTTGGTGTATTGGTGTTATCAGGTAGACCCCCAGGACAAATGTACACCTTTAGAATTTCATGAACAAACATGAAGTTTCATTTGATGACCTTTAGGGATCCAAAGAAATGATTAATCTAAACTAAATATTCAGCAGTCTACTAATGTATGTTGATAGATACTGTACATGTTTACATTTACAAAAAAACCCTGAATCAAAGAATGCCATTTTAAAAATTGGTCTTGTACAACCATCCACCTCCTAATTATATTTAATATAATGATTCCTATTAAGAATAAAAGAATGAATGAAATTTAATAACTTAACTTTGACAGGTAACTTTTTTGCAGTAAGAATATCCATTAATGATAAACTGCTTGCAACAGTGACAAAGAATAATAAAGTAATATGTAATAAAACATGATGCCTTCCAATTCCACTTTGAATTGAAGAGTTTAAACTATTTAAAGCAAAATATTCAGCATTAAATGATTATAATAAAGTAATATGTAATAAAACACGTTGCCTTCCAATTCCACTTTGAACTGAAGAGTTTAAACTATTTAAAGCAAAATATTCAGCATTAAATGATTAAGGTATATTACAGCCATATATCATATAATTCCCTCAGGCTTTATAGAAATCTTAAATAAATAAAATAAATAAATAAATAAAATCCAAATTTAGCTCCAAAAATAAATGTTTTCAACCAAAACTGAGGTCTTTATCAGACCTAAGACAATTAAAAACATTCTCTCTTAAGAGACCAAGCTAAAATGTTCTTTACACTTTTAGATGATTTATTTAATTTATTTACGCGACCCCTAACCGGGAAAAGCCGAAAGAAGAAGAAGAAGAAGATTTAATTTATTTACTTTTTATCTTCATGAAGCTTGTGACATTAGTTTGTTACTTTATAAGAATCTTTTCAGATTAGCTTTTCACCACTATCAGTGAAGCTAAGTCAGTTATTTGGTTTTAACAGACCTCATTAAATTTGCTTATTAAGAAAGAAAAATAGAGACTAGAATAAATTGATACATTCCCCTGGATACTCAAAAGCCTGCACGGAGTGCAAGATGAGTGCAGTAGCTCACACAGGCAATATGACTGCCGTGAGATCCAGGAACAGCCGGCAGGGGAGGGCATGAGAGCTGCAGCACTAATCTTGCACGGACTAAGCCCTGGTTTGCAAATCACCTAATTTGTTGGAGAACTTCATGCAAATTAGGTGATATTGCAATCCAGGAAGCTTGCAATAGTCCATGCAAGACAAGCAACCTGCAGAAATGTACTCAGTTACTAACAGAGTATATTTCTGCATATTCCAAAATGGAGCTATGACAGCTCCAAATAAAGGCTGCATATTATTGAGGAAGCATGGCAATGGCCAAGTAGAAGGCCATTGGCATTGCAAACTGTTTAAAAAATTAATTAAACAACTTTAATTTTTTTTCGCCAATCTCGGCTGTTTAAGCATAGGGCAGTGGCGTGCAAATGGGATCGGGGGAAATAATAAAATAAACTGAAAATGACCATTCTAACAAAAATCAGTATTCTGCCATGCAAGTCAATGGCAGGCAAAAGACAACTTGGCCAGTGAGTAGTGGTTGCTAAAGGGGGAGGCTCAGTGTGGGACATGTAACTATGCATTAGTAGGCAATCCTATGCAAATGAGGGAAAGGTTAGTGAATCCCAGATTTTCCCAGAGTGTGAGGCAGGTCCCAAGAGTGTAAGAGTATAAATAGCTGGGTGCAAGACTAGGATATAGGTGACATCATGGGGGGTGTCAGGCATACTGTAAGCAGATTGGAGACCTGTGGCCCGAGATTGCTCCTAGGCTAGCACAGCTAAGTCAGGGATGTGTCTAAGCCTGCCTAGCACACTTTACAAAGTGTAACTGGGTGCTACAGGAAGAAAAAGGAAGTTAAACCAGAAAAAAGCAGCTCTGTGCACATATGAGAACTCTGTTTGTGTGGCGCGCACATGGACTTAAACAGGGAGGCAATGGGAAGGGAAAACAGCAGTAGGAAGGTAATCAAAAAGAACTAGCTTAGCTGACAGGTGAAATGTATCGGAATCAGCCAATTACACAGGCAGCAGACCAGCCCAGCACACCGCTATAAACTATGCAAACACCTTTCCCTCTTGTTTTTCCCAAAAACCCCGCACCACCTGTGTATACAGATGGGGAAATTTTACAAAATGAAAGCAAGAGAAAAAATGTTAGGGGCTGCTTTTGCTATCATAAACCAGTATGTGCAAGAGGCTGAGGGTGGTGAGGATGTGAATGCTGCTGAGCAACCCACAGTGAGGAGATGGAGAAGAGTGTACAGACCCAGGGTAACCTACTAAGGGCTACATGAGCTGGAGATAGTGGAGCACTATAGGGTGGACAGGGTCCTCCTACAACAAATTGTTGAGCTGTGCCGGCCACACCTCACACACAGAACTAACTGAGAGGAACCCATCCCAGTGGATACCAAGGTATGTGTAGGTCTAAGAATACTAGCTACAGGTACCTCCCAAAGGCCAACTGGGGATATGATGGGGATTTTACAGGCATCAGCATCCAGGGTACGTCACCAGTTCCTGGATGCCATATCAGCACATGTTGGTGAGCATGTATATTTCCCCATCACCCTTGAGGCATTGGACAGCAATATGCATCTCTTTCACCAAATAGCAGAATACTCTGAAGTAGTGGATGTAATAGACTGCACGCACATTTGCATTAAAGCACCACTAGGTGAGCGGAGTAGGGTCTACATCAACCACAAGGGCTTTCCCTCCATCAACTGACAGGTCATGTGCGATGCCCAGGGCATATTAATGAATGTGTGTGCTGGCTACCCTGGAAGCTACCACAATTCCCACATCTGGAATTTGACACAGCTGTACCAAAGATTTGCCAGTGGGGACATCCCACACAGTCACCTAGTGGGGGATGGTGGATATGCACTGGAGCCATGGCTGATGACACCTATCAGAAATGCACACACAGCTGAAGAACTCCATAATGATGCACACGCACAAACACAAATCATAATAGAGCGTGTGTTTGGGATGGTCAAGTCATGGTTCTGGTGCGTGGACACATCCGGTGGAGCCTTGCAGTACTCACCAACTACAAGTACCCAAATTGTCCTTGTATGTGCCATGCTACACAATATGATCCTTATGAAACAGCTGCAGCAAGAACAGCACGGGGCAGGGTCACACAGCCCCCTACCAGTGCCAAGGCCTGCACAGGCACAGAGTGACTCAGAGGAAGAACAACCTGAGCCTGTTCCAGTACGCAGAATGAGGCATGCCCAGTATTCCCTGGCCTTGGCCAAGAGGCAACACATAGCACATGCAAAGCAGTAGGGACCCAGGGAATTACACCTCTCTCTGACTTGCACATACAATAAAATGGATGCCAAACATGACATTACCTGTGCTCAACCATGTATAGGGAGTGTACTATGTGCATCTGACATAGGCAGCCCTGCATCACCACCCTCAGTACTGGGACAACTACAAGGTAAGTGACACACACATGCCAGTTGGGGGGGCACATACCCAACAACAGTCACTGCCAGCAGGATAGGTCTAGAAAAACACAAACAAATGCTGTACTATGGCCTCTGAATGAGCCCCATGGGTAACCCCTACCCCAGCCCTACACAGACAGACTACAGCAGGCCAGCCAGTTGGATGTCAGTTGTGAAGGCTAGGAAGTCAGAAACTAATATGTAGGGAGTGAAAGCTACGATCTGTAGTACACTGGTATGCCTCTATCCAGCACGATAGGTAAGACTATAGACTGAAATGGTGTACCCGACATACCAGTACAGTCCTAGCAAATGTGTAAAAGTGTAAGGTGTGCCCCATCATCCCATGTACACTTATGGTAACAGTCAGGTGTGCCTCCCCACCCCTGTGTAGAAATGTAGAAACTGTTTAGTGCCCCACCCCCAATAAGCAGAAATGTAGCAGCAGTCAATGCCAAATGACTTATGTATACCCTGCAGACACAGCATGCTACCTGTCAGTGTACAGCACAAAGGTCAGCACCGCAGTACAAACCACCTGGACTTGATCCACACATGCAGTATAGATGGCCATACTGGGCATGCTCACACACTTAAACACAAGAAGTCCATGTCAGCAAACAACAGTAGACCAGACATATCTGGCAGTTGCAGTTCTCAGTGCAGATACATCAGTATGCACCACTCCTGCCTCGCATACACAATGGATAGTAATACAGACATATATGTAAGGACAACACACTATAATAAGCCAAAGAAAGACGGACATAAATGTGTTTAAGAGGGTGACCATGACAAGGAGACATCTGGGCCTGTTCCACCCAGCACGCAGCCAAAGGGCCCTAAACACATGAGTTGCAGGTGTCACTCACTGCAGATACTAGCCACTAGTATCTGTCAGCATGACGGTATGTTACACGTGCCAGCTGTGCAACATAACTGTACAAAGAAGATGTCACCTAATAGCTGTATACACGTACCTGTGGCATATGACCCTGTGTGTGCCTGCATGTGGCATGTCAACCCCAACATGAATGTGTTACAGCCCATGCACACACCGCCCTCCCCATAGCAGTATTATGACAAGCCTGCTGAGGTCATCCAATGTGAAATACACCTTTGGGGGAGCTGTATCTCAGTAATCCCCATGGTGTGTCCCATAACTGTGTACTGCTGTACTGATAAACTAGTTAGGTAGTAGTCCTCACCCCAGACTTGGCAACCGTGTGAGTGTGTGTATGTGTGCGTGTCTCGTTCTCTGGCTGTGTAGAGAGAAATGCTTTCTAGGCTACTCACGCTCAGTACAGTTCATATACACAACATTGGCAAGGCTGCAGATGTCATGCACCTAGAAATACACCTCTTGGGAAATTATAGCCCAGTAATCTCCATAGCGAGCCTTGTAACTGCTGTAGTGTGATAAAGTAGTGCGGTAGGTATTCTAGCCCCAGACCTGGCAACTGTGTGTGTGTGTGTGTGTGTGTGCGTGTGTGTGTGTGTGTGTGTGTGTGTGTGTGTGTGTGTGTGTGTGTGTGTGTGTGTGTGTGTGTGTGTGTGTGTGTGTGTGTGTGTGTGTGAATCTGTGTGTGTGTGTGTGTGTGTGTGTGTGTGTGTGTGTGTGTGTGTGTGTGTGTGTGTGTGTGTGTGTGTGTGTGTGTGTGTGTGTGTGTGTGTGTGTGTGTCTGACTGAGTAGAGAGCAATGTTTTTAGGCCACTCACACCCCGTAAAATACACATACTTGACTTTGTCAAGGCTGCTGATGTCATGCACCTAGAAATACACCTCTGTGGAAGCCATAGCCCAGTAATCTCCATAGCATGCCTTGCAACTGCATACTGCTGTAGTGTGATAACATAGTGAGGTAGGTGTTCTAACCCCAGACCTGGCAATTGTGTGTGTGTGATGATGTGTGAATTTGTGTGTGTCTGACTGAATAGGGGGCGATGTTTTTAGGCCACTCACACCCTGTACAATACACATACTTGACTTTGTCAAGGCTGCTGATGTCATACACCTAAAAATACACCTCTGTGGAAATCGTAGCCCAGTTATCTCTGTAGCGCGCCTTGTAACTGTGTATTGCTGTAGTGTGATAAAGTAGTGAGGTAGGTGGTTTAACCCCAGACCTAGCAACTCTGTGTGTGTGTGTGTGTGTGTGTGTGTGTGTGTGTGTGTGTGTGTGTGTGTGTGTGTCTGACTGAGTAGAGAGCAATGTTTTTAGGCCACTCACACCCCGTACAACACACATACTTGACTTTGTCATGGCTGCTGATGTCACTCACCTAGAAATACACCTCTGGGATAATCATAGCCCAGTAATCTCCGTAGGGTGCCATGTAACTGTGTACTGCTGTAGTGTGATAAAGTAGTGAGGTAGGTGTGTTGACCCCCGACCTGGCAAGTGTGTGTGATGGTGTGTAAATCTGTGTGTCTGACTGAGTAGGGGGCAGTGTTTTTAGGCCACTCACACCCCATACAATACACATACTTGACTTTGTCAAGGCTGCTGATGTCACACACCTAGAAATACACCTCTGTGGAAATCATAGCCCAATAATTTCTGTAGAGCGTCCTGTAACTGCGTACTGATGTAGTGCGATGTAGGACTGTGGTAGGGTTCCATCTCCACCCATGGCAGTTCTGGATGTTTTGTGTGTGTTGCAATGTCTGTGTATGGAGCAATGCATCATAGACTACTCACTCACAGTACATTTCAAATGCCCTACATTGCCAATCCTGCTGATGTCATTCAATGTGAAGTAACACTTTGGGGAGAAAGTTAGTAATGCCTGTGGTGCGGCCTATAACAGCTCTATGCTGTAGTGTGATATAGACCTTGATTAGGGGTACATGTCAGTTGTGGATGTTATGTGTGTGTCTCTTTGTCTGTGTAGGGAGCGATGCATTTTAGGCTAGTCACTTGCAGTACAGTTGCAACGCCCTACTTTGGTAAACCTGATAATGTCATTCAATGTGAAGTACACCTTTGGGGAGGGAAGTCTCTAGCAATCCCTGTGGTGTGTCCCACAACAGCTCCATACTGTAGTGTGATATAGACCTCAATCGAAGGTTCTATACCCACCCATCTTAATTGTTGATGTTTTGTGTGTGTCTCACTGGCTGTGTAGGGAACAATAAATTTTAAGCTAGTCACTTGCAGTACAGTTAAATGAAATGTCCTACTTTGGTAATCCTGCTGATGTCATTCACTGTGAAATACACCTATAGGGAAGTAGTACTCCAGTAATGTCAGTGGTGCATACTATAACTGCATAGTGCTGTAGTGTAATAAAATAGTTAACTACGGGTTCTACTCCCAGACATGACAGGTGTGTGTGTGTGTGTGTGTGTGTGTGTGTGTGTGTGTGTGTGTGTGTTCATAACCCGTATCCTGTGTAGATGTGAGTGTGTGTCAACTGTAGGCATTGTTGAGGGGGTTTTGCTAATTTATTTTATGGTGGCCCTACCATATATCACAATTTCGACCATAGATGGATAACAGATGTAAATTAGCTGGGAGACTGGGCTGCAAAGCCATACCTATACATGTGACATCAAGGCCAGACAATCCAAGTTAGCAACCCCACTATTACCTAGAGCACACACTCAACACGTGTCATATGAACACACATGCCTAGGCAGCATGCAATACGTGGGTAGTACACTGCATATTGGCCATTGATAGTAGCTAAGCAGTGATAGCAGTGGGCTACAGAGGGCATGTCACCCTGCCATTCTGCCCAATATGCACGTACATGCAGACAGTGCACCTCTACCATGTTCCCCAATGGACACTTGCACCACCTGTGGTACCTTCACATGTGACTCACAATGGACATACCATGCCTGACAACATGTCCTGTATGGGCAGATGACTCTGACATCAGGGAATGCTGTTGGCATGCCATCAATGTAGGTGAAGGGTAAACCTGCTGCCCAGTACCAGTCCCTGCCACAGGTGGGCAAGACTGGCACATCCAATGATAATCTGTGTTCACAACATGGGCCAAACACCCCAGGTACAGTTCCACATGTCACTGTACATGCATGTAGGAGGTGTGCACATCCCAGACACCATCCATGTCATGGACTAAGGAACACATACATGGCATGTGGTGTACAGCATTGGCCACACACAATAGTCATCCAGGTGACTGGATGGGGGATGCAATAACCACCTGTGTGGGCAAATGCCGTAACTATAAGCCTGAGCCACAATGCAGACCATTGTCATGTGGCTGGATGCCAAGGTATACCTATCGTCTACCCTTGTACGGCCTGCTGGCACAGTTGACCACCACACACCCATGTAGACTTGCATCCATGCATGTCAGAACTGTCACCCTGTGTGTTCATGTGTGTGTGTTGTATGGTGCGTAAGTCCACATCCACACTCACTACAACCCCTTCCAGGGCATACTGAAGCATGCTGACTGATGTGTGACATCTCCTCGTACCCTTTACCCATACGGCCTCTGTATGACCCATGTGGTGCATGTGACACCTGCACATTGATGTGTTGTGGCAATCCCACTAGTGACGAGTTGCTCTTCTGGCCCTGCCAAGTGTGTCAATGTGTGTGCGTCCCTGTGTGAGTGTGCCTGTGTTTACGTGGGCACCTGTACATGCAGACAGGCATGTGTACGACACCTACCGTATATCTACTGTGTCTCTGTTGCAGATGTCACTCACCCTCACATATATGTTCTGAGTGCTCCACATCAACCCATGTGGTGCGTCCAATATCTACAGCGAACTGTGATAGCACTGCATAGTTGTCAGGGGTTTGATACCCTGTGCTGGTAGTTGTGTGTCATGAACATGCTTCAGGTTTACACTCCCACCCCTCCCTGACATGTATTTGCCTCTGTCTGCCTTGCCCACTCCCTCTCTGGTGGATGTGGGAATCCACACCTGCCTTGCTTAGGCAGCAGCATGTGTATTTTATGTGATGCTCATGATCAGCTGATGGTCTCTGCACAAATTGCAGCCCTCCCCTAGCTGATTGCATGTGGAACAGCTGTGGTAACAATCCCATAGCCAATTGCATGGAAACACATTCCAATACCTAGGAACCTCATGGTGGTGTTGGGCCTTTTTAGTCACTGTGAGCAGGAACTAGATCTGTTGTTTGGCAAACGGCATCCCAGATGGATTGTGGATTCACCTCCAACAACATACACTGTGGAAACAGGCCAACAAACAGGAGGGAGATGTGCCTGACCTGACTACAGACTGTAAGTGCTGCTATACTGCATTTGGAGTAATGTTGGTTTAATAGTGTTTGTCTGGATATGCATGTCATACATGTAGTAATACCTACCATGTCAGTTCCATGTATATGAGAAAACCCCATCTGCAGGGACATCTGCAGACTGGACAGTGTTGTGACTATGGCTTCATGTGTTATCTACAGTGCATTCCTCTATGGAATGAAGATGGTAGTGTGAGGATTTCAGTCTGTGGATGGTGAAGGCCGTGACCGTTACTGACTTCATATCCCTCATAGGACATATGTTGCAACAAACACTGTTACAATGGAAACTATGCAATGTTATCACAGCAATATGTCTATACTGGCCCTGTGTATGTGCTGACAGCCACACCACTTTCAATGTTTGTACATATGGCGTGCATGAAGTGGTGCATATGTGCTGTACGTCATAAATAGTGTCATCATATCTGATAACAAGCCAGTGATATATTAGAGTGCTACACATGTCATGTACAGTAGGGGTTATATTTCATGACATAAGCTGGACATTCCATGGATGTTTGTACAGTACTGAGGTCTGTGTAGTGATGGTGAATGTCGGCAGTGTGTGTATTGTTAATATGTACTTTAGCCTGTGTACAGACTGTGGTAGATGTCATTGTCCTACCTCCCCATCTATCAGATGTTGCATGCTGCCCCACTGTATGGTACCATTTCGCCGTACACGTTTGTAGGGCCATACATACACATGTCCAAAACCCCAGACAGCCATCAGACCAAACTGTATAGCAGCTCAGTATATGTAGGGACATTCTGTGACTGGCACATATGCGGATAGTGTAGAACAGATAGTCCATATACTGTAATATTATGCTAGCCTACCATATGCGGCTGTGGCTCTGTTCACATTGGTTGTGGTAATGCACTGTCACACAGGTGTATCTTACCCTGTGCTGTGACATGGCTGTTGAGCCTGCTATATATGCAAGTACATGTACATTCCCCCATACAAGATGTAGGCCAGTGTTGAGCCAGTCTGCCTGTAGCCTGCACAGTGCATTGTTACATGCCTAGCAGTGTAGGGCCAGATGTACTGCTGCCAGGCCTCCCTTAAACATCAGGTATGTCAGCCAGACCAGTAGGATGCTGTACAGATGTATGTCAATATCTAGTGGATAGTATGTGTCTACAGCACCTCTGTGCCAGCAGTCGTTATGTGTCAGGCCAGACAGGAGTGTGTGACTCCAACACCTTTGGTGCCAAATGTATACCAGTCATTATGTGTTATACCCATCTACATGGCTGTCTACATCCATATTGTCAGGCCCGGTACACATGTGGTGCACTAAGGGAAAATGCGCATACCTCTGGACTGTACAGGGTGTGTCCGAATTCCATATAAAGTGGCCAATATCTCTGCTGCACTCCACTGGGGCATTACATGCTAGCAGCAGTACATTACAATGATGTCCATAGGATGTCTGTCAGTAGCCAATGGCACACATGTTATAAGCAGATGTCAGCATCCACACACACCATGTCTGTGAAGACAATCCCAGTGACAGTAGCAACAGGCTAGTAATATACCTGCTGTACATACCTGACATCCCCTTGCACTATGACATTGTGCCTGTAGGGGCTGGGGTACGGCTACACTCCATGTCCAGGACATATGGTGGAAATATATGTAAACATACCAATCCAGATAGCCATATATATATATATATATATATATATATATATATATATATATATATATATATTTATAAAATGACACGTGTACTGCATTGAATTACCACTGTCATGGCAAGCACCCACTACAAATCCCTACAGCATGTGGCCATGGTCCCTTCACATTTCCTGTGTGGCGGACATCCATCCTGTGTGTGGGCATCAGTGATACTGGCAGCAGGTAGCAAGACCTCTCACAGGAGTACATGCACACTCAGAGTGGATACATTTGTAGGAGGTTCAGGAACTACAAACGACTTTGGGTAGAGTTGTGTAATGCTTTGCATAGTACTGGTGTTACAGGGTGCGTGTGTGTGTGTGTGTGTGTGTGTGTGTGTGTGTGTGTGTGTGTGTGTGTGTGTGTGTGTGTGTGTACATACTAGTGTACCTTAGAATGCAGTATGTCTGCATAAGTCACTACTGTGGGCCTACCTCTTGCTGGGCAGAGGTATGCATATCATGTGATGTCCATCCATCACACGAGCCCTGTGTCAGACATGACACTGGCAGTGTTTGTGTTGCATGCTAATGGTACATGGCTACATCCATGTCTATATCTAACCTCAATTCCCTGACTAAGAGTATGTTGCAGACTATCCTGTAACACTAGCACCTTGCTTGTGTATGGCAACAGTGTTCCACATATATGCCTGTGTTCCAGCCTCTGTCCCCCATCTATATACCAAGCTGTGCACATTTGTCATGCTGTCGGGGGGGGTGTGCTGTAGTGGGCTGTGAGTATATCACACTGCCATTGCAGCCATTAGTACACTGCTGTTTTATCCCCTGCACATACACTGGGGCTGGGGCATTATATGTGTGGGCGTCACCTACACAACACATGTGCGCCCTTATGCACTGCAGAGGCCAGTGTGTGTAACAGTGATATATGGTCTTGTATTACTGAGTCCAGGTGGGGAGCACCTAAATGACCTAGGCTGTTACAAATGTGGGGATATCAGGGGTGAGCTGCCACAAGGTATGTGGCTGTACAGTACTGTATACTCCACCTATATTGCAACTACTAACATGACTTGGGGTACTGCAAGCCTACTGCTCCCTGCAATACAGACTGTTCTGTGCGTTATGCCTTGATATGTTCTGGATACAACCCATCGGATCACACAATGTCTTTACCTCCTATGGAGATTGTACAGAGTGTAGTTAGAGGCTGCTGAACTACACACCTGCAATACATACTGTTGATTGTGTTGTACCTTGTGGCCCAGTCTGTCAGATCTATTGTACATTCTGAAGGGCTTGGCTTGGACTGCAACAGTTGTGAACATTTCCAGACTACTGTATAAGTGTAACTGTTTCACAGTTGCATTACTCTGTTTATATGGTTGTCAGTATTGGAAAAGCTATATGATATGTCATATAGGACTGTTATGATACACAATTAAAGTAGTCCCATTTCTGCAAACCTATGTGTGGTGTCTGTACTATGACCTTTCTATGGGTATATGTTGGAGGCAATGATTGACATTTGTATATTTAGCCCATATAGTGTGCAGTTGTTCAGGTGTTAACTGCAGGCATAATGGCTGTTCCATATTGTGTGAATTACAGAACCAACTGATATTGCCAAGATCCTGGCAGATAGGTTCAGTGCTAACTTTACCCCCACATACTCCTAAAGGACCCATATCTATACAGGAAGAATGTAGAGTCCCTGTAATAACAACTACGCAGGTAAAAGCTGCACTCTCTAAAGCCAAAAACACAGCATCCATGGGACCGAACAACATCCCAGGCTGCGTTTTACATGAAGTTCAGAATGAACTGGCTTCCCACTTAAGCACCATGTTCAATAACAGCCTCGCACCAGGTTTTTTGCCCATTGAATGGTGCACAGCAACAGTTATCCCACTCCACAAAGGCGGAGCCACCAATGATCCCGGGAACTATCAACCTATTAGCCTGACGAGCCTGGTCTGCAAGGCCATGGAACGTATCATTGTGGAACTCATAATGAAAGACATTGGTAACCTCCAAACTCTGGATGCCACCCAGTTCGGGTTTGTGAAAGGCAGATCATGCATCCTGAACCTGATCGACTTCTTAGAGGCAGTCACGAAAGCCGTAGATGAGGGTAAAGTGGTTCACACAGCCTATCTTTACCTCACCAAGGCTTTCAACACCATCCCCCATTCTGGAATTATAGCTAAACTCACTAAACTAGGTATAAATCCCTATGTCACAAGATGGGTTGCCAAATGGCTCACTGACAGAACCCACACTGTAAAAGTTGCAGACTCCAAATCTGAACTCAGAGCAGTGAAAAGCGATGTACCACAGGGTTCCATCCTGGGACCTCTCCTGTTTGGTATCTACTTCTCTGAAGTACAGGCTAACACAGAAGGGCTCTGGCTAATGAAGTTCCCAGATGACTGCAAACTAAGAGCCATATTCAAGTACCCAAATAATGTGGACATCCAACAGAAGGGCCTCGCTGAGACAGATGCCTGGTGTCAGTGCCATGGCCTCAAGCTCAATGCCAAAAAGTGCAGTGTCATCCCCTTTGGTAAAAACTCTGTACCCATGAACTACCACATAGGCAGCAATCTACTTAACACCGAAGGTGTGATAAGAGACCTTGGGACCCAGGTGGACAGCAGTCTCTCCTTTGATAGTCACATCACCATAGTAGTCAAGAAGTCCTTCTACGTGGCACACCTCATCATAAAAGGGTTTTCAGCCAGGAAAAAAGAGGTCATTGTTCCCCTCTACTTGACTCTCATTAGACCCATTATAGAGTACAATGCCCCTTTTGGAATGTACCTCACAAGACATCTGCAGCAGTTGGAAAGGCCACAGAAGTACCTCACAAAGAGGATTACTGGCCTCAAACAAATGCCCTACACTGACCGCCACAAAAACTCCAGCTTTAATCCATAGCATATCACCTACTCCAAAGTGATCTCTGCCTAACATATAAAGCTATGTCAAACCCAGAGCTGTTGGACAAGCTACACCTAAAGAAATCCCTCCAAGCTACACACTCTAGGGACCTAAACCTTGTCCCACAATAAATAGGACATGCTGGAGGGATAGAATCCTGTCCCAGAGACTTCCCATACTCTGAAACAGGCTACCCATCTATGTCAAGCAAAGTTCTTCATTAGCACTCTTCAAGAAAAGCTTGATGAGTGGATGGGAAATAAGAAATACACCCCGGGGATCACTTCCGTGTCTCTGCTCAACAGTAGCACAGGAAAATAACTTTCTTGGGTGGCATAAGCCAAGGAACCTTGTTGGCTTGGCTTACGTAGGCCCTTGGGATGATAGCCTAGTACCTACCTATGAACATATGAACCTCCTACATACGTATCTGCCTGTACATATATCTGCGTGTATGTGTAGTCACATGTATAATATATATATATATATATATATATATATATATATATATATATATGTGTGTGTGTGTGTGTGTGTGTGTGTGTGTGTGTGTGTGTGTGTGTATATAAATATATCTATATATGTATATATATATATATATATATATATATATATATATATATATATATATATATATATATATATATATATATATATATATATATATATATATATATATATATATACATATATATATATATATATATATATATATATATATATATATATATATATATATATATATGTGTGTGTATATATATATACATATATGTATATCCCAGGCTGCCTTCTACATGAACTACAGATTGACCTGGCACCCCACCTAAGTACAATGTTCAATCATAGCCTCAACTCAGGCTTTGTGGCCATTGAATGGCGCACTGTGACAGTTATCCCACTCCACAAAGGGAGGGCCACAACAGACCCTTGGAACTACCGCCCCATTAACCTGACGAGCCTGGTCTGCAAGGCCATGGAACATATCATCATGGAACTCATAAACAAAGACATTGGAGATCTCCAAACTCTAGACCCCACACAGTTTGGGTTTGTAAAAGGCAGATCATGTCTCCTAAACCTGATAGACTTCTTTGAAGTAGTCACCAAAGCCATAGATGAGGGTAAAGTGGTTCACACAGACTATCGAGATCTTGCCAAGGCGTTCGACACCATCACCACTCTGGAATTATAGATAAACTGAATAAACTAGGTATAAATCCCTATGTCACAAGATGGGTTGCCAACTGGCTTACTGACAGAACCCACAATGTGAAAGTAGCAGACTCCACATCAGACTACAGACCAGTGACAAGTGGAGTACAACAGGGTTCAGTCCTGGGTCCTCTCCGATTTGGTATCTACTTCTCTGAAGTACAGGCTAACACATAAAGTCTTTGGCTGACTAAATTCGCAGATGACTGCAAACTAGGAGCCATAATTGAAACTCCTAATGATGTGGACATCCTACAAAAGGGCCTCATTGAGACAGATGCCTAGTGTCAAAGCCATGGTCTCAAGCTCAATGCCAAAATGTGCATTGTCATCCCCTTTGGTAAAAACTCTGTACCCATGGACTACCACATAGGCGGTAGTCTACTTAACACTGAAAGTGTGATAAGAGACCTTGGGACACAGGTGTTCAGTAGTCTCTCCTTTGATAATCACATCGCCACAGTGGTCAAGAAATCCTTCTACGTGGCACACCTCATCACAAAAGGTTTCTCATCCAGAAAAAAAGAGGTAATTGTTCCCCTCTACTCATCACTCATTAGACCCATTATAGAGTACAACACCCCTTTTGGTATGAACCTCACAAGACATCTACAATAACTGGAAAGGCTGCAAAAATACCTCAAAAAGAGGATTACTGGCCTCAAACAGATGCCTTATGCAGACTGTCTCAAAAAACTCCAGCTTTACTCCGTCGAATATCACCTTATCATAAGACAATCTCTGCCTAACATACAAAGCTATGTCAAACCAAGAGCTGTTGGACATGCTCCACTTAAAGAAATCCCTCCGAGCTACACGCTCTAGGGACCTAAACCTTGTCTCCACAATAAACAGAACATGCTGGAGGGATAGATTCCTGTCCCAGAGACTTCTCATACTCTGGAACAGACTACCTATCTATGTCAAACAGAGCTCCTCATTAGCACTCTTCAAGAAAAATCTTGATGATTGGATGGGTAATAGGAAATTTACCCCGGGGATCACTTCTGTGGTTCTGCTTGACAGGGAAACAGGAAAATAATTTTCTTGGGTGGCAAAAGCCAGGGTACCTTTTTGACTAGGCTTGTATAGGCCCTAGTGCCAATAGCCAGTACCTACCTATTTACCTATGAACCTATACACATATATATATATATATATATATATATATATATATATATATATATATATATGTGTATCTGTATCAGCATATATGTGTATGTGTATCTGTATCCTGGGAATGTCGACGGCTTCCACATATTACATGTCCTGTGGGAGGCGGACTGTACTTGGTGTGTATTGCAGGGGGCAGGTGTTTGGCCGTGGGTGGATGCCTATTTGTGCAAGACGTCTAGTGTGTGGGCCGTCTCAACCCCATTAACAGTGCATGTAGACATTGGTGTATTTGTCAATCTGCAATTGCTATCTACAGATTTATGGCCATATATACCTATATAGATATATTAACCTGTTAACAGATATATAGGTATATGTGCATAGATAGCGATATATATGTATGTAAAGGTAGTAAACAACATATATATTTGAATACATGTGTATCTATACATATATGGGTATGTTGTATCTGTTAAGGTTGCACTATAGTTACAAACGCATACATCTAGATGTTGGTAAACATTCTCTGCTCTGTTGCATGACATGACTGGCTGATATGTTTCTGAAACATTCAATATCTGTGTACCTGTCATGGCTTAGTGGTACATCGGTTTTCCTAGGGTGTGCAGGGTCTTTGGTTTGAGCCTTGCCAGAGTAGTTTAATTTGCTGCTGGCCAGAACATGTCCCATTAGATAGAGAGTGATTAAGGCACTGTAAAGCAGTTGTAAGCAGGTTTGTGTGTTATGCCCAGCAACAGAATAAACAGGTCCTGCAAAGCTCGTAACCAGGACACTGCACATCATACACAAAGCAATTTACCACTAAGCCATGGCAGATATGCATAATCATGATGTGTCCACATACATATCATCCAGCCCAGGTATCCAGCATTACAGGGAATGTATCCCCCTTGTAGATGTATTTGTCTGTGTATATATATTCATCATTGAATGGATATCACATATCTATATATGTAAATATAGGTATAGACATATCTATATATATATATATATATATATATATATATATATATATATATATATAGATATATAGATATATATATATATACAAGCCAATACATACAGATATACATAGATTCACATACAACCAAAGATATATATGTATATATTCACATGTCCACAGATAGACAGTACTAGGAATGCATATATGTTAGACTATATATCGCTCACCTTTCAAAGGGAGAAGTCCATGTGTCCAGAGGCTGGTAGGCCTATAGTATGTTCCCGACATTGCACAATCCTGCAATACATGCATAGAATGTGCAATGTGCGAATGTCAATATGCATTCGCTCATTGCAGATTAGGCAATTTGCTTGCGGATGCCACTAAATTGGGGATGGGGAATAATTGCCTATCTCCACAGTAGTGCACACTAGGGGTTCGTATATCACAGTAGGGTGGTTGTGGGGGGCCCGGCCCCCCCAGAGGGGGGTGCAGGGAGTCATGCATCCTGCCAGTACAATATGTATTCCAACTTGCATTTTGAGTGTCAGTGAAGGTGCCTGTAGAACTGCAGTTCTCTTAACTGTGGTGCAGTAAGAAACGACTGGTTAGTCCTTTCTGTTTGCAGAAAGGGACATTCAAAGGAATTACTGTCCCCCTATCAAAGGTGAACGCATATATATCAATATAGGCATATATGGACATGCATATGTAGATGGAACTGGGAATGTAACCACAACATATATGTCCACATGCACCATTGATGGGTTGGAGAGACCCAAACAACATACATCTGGCATGGATAGGTACCCCCCAGCCAAATATGTCTAGCCTGCAATACATTACCAACCTTAGCAGATCCCATAAGCAGGACCCTACACAGCAAGGGCAGTACATGTTAACAGTACTCCATCCCACCTGCAGGATGTAAGGCTGATATTACTAACTTATCATGAAGTACAGTCAAGTGACACGTCATTGTTGGGGGAACCCCCTGGGCAGATGCATTAAGTAGCTGGGATCCCTCATACAATCCAATAGCCCTACACCTGACAATGGTTTCACCAATGTTGGCAAGGACATCCACAAACCCACCATGTCAGCTGGTAACTACCACCCGGTAGCCAGATGACTGTGGTCTGCAGGGATGTGGAACATACCATCAATGAACCCATGGCCAATGTCACTGGTAATCTCAACACACGGGACCCTGCCAATGTTGGACTTGTCAAAGGCAGAGAATACAACCTGAACTCCGTATACCTTCTCATCCCAATCCATCCCAATCTTGATATATGTAGATGAAGGTTAGGAGGTGCACAATGCCTATGTACATCATAGCAGGCTTTTGTACACGATCCCGCTTGTAGGAATGTGTGTAGTTGTCATGGGATCTACCTCTGTTCACAGGATATGTTTCCACCAGGACTGCTTGGCATTGCCAACATACCAAAGGTGCCATCCCATGGGCATACAGTTCTTCACAGGTCATAGATGTGTCAATGCACTCCTCCACACTGTTGAGGTGTGCAGCACTACTGGGGTTGCTATAACTCACTGGGTGTGGCTGTTGTGGACACAACTGCCATAATTGCAGTTACTGTTGCATCTATTTCCCCACATAACTGTCTTTAATACTGTACAGTATATGTAATCAAGTTGTTAGTTGTTGTCTACACCATTCACAGTAGTTGAGCGCCTCACACCCTCCTACCCTTAGGAGGGTGTAAGCGCCTTACACCTTCCTAAGGGTAGGGATATGCCACCGGCATTGGCACAAAACATGTTACTTAGGTGACTATCGCAGTGGAGTGGGGAGAGGGACATACACCCTGCTGTTAGCATGTTCAGTGCCATCCACATTGCAGACCACATGAATACCACTGTGTGGTTGTGCCTATGCCGTTTTGCTGGGATTACATGTGCAACAGATGTGTTACCTGCACAGGGACATACCTCCATGTGCACAGTCCTGTACCTGTACTGCATCCTGACCAAAGGCACTGTGTTTTGTACCCAGCCATGTCATGTGTACCACCCACTACACTCACTGGTGTCCACTGTAGTAGGCCTGCTGACACCCCTACACCCATCAGCCATGTGGCACATGGACAAACACAACACAATCTGAACAGATACTGGTGACAACAATACAACATTGGTAATTAAAGCTAGGATGCATCAAGGCTGCACAGCTACACCTTCCAAGAAATTAGCATTTCACTTTACTGCTGACAACATGCTACACATCATTCCATTGCTACACTGTTGTACAGTCACCCTGTGCATCAGAACCATGTTAGCCTGTCCCTGCATCAATGTTACGGATATCAGGCAGTGGCACAGGTATCATCATATGCACAGGATGTGTTGTTGGTTGGCCAGATGCCTAGGTTGAACCATACAATTGACAACATGTGTGTTTGAGGGGACTGAGTATTGTTATGGGCCACTGGTGATGTTGTGTGTGCAGGTATATGGTTGCCCTAGATTCGTTGTTTATGTGTGTGACTGCATGCACACAGTTCCTCCATTTGGCTGCCCTATACAGGGAATTGTGGGACAGCAGCAGACTGTAGCTGGCAGGGTTTGCAGTTCACCATCTCCGGCCACAAGATCTGTGCCTGGCAGAGGTGCTACAGGCAGTATCAGGTACAGAACCAGACCAAGTATTATCCCCTGAATTTGACAGACATCCACTGGATCCAGATCCCTCCTGGGACTGGCCAGGGCCACGTGTACGTGGTCTGCTCTGATGGGTTATGGACAGCCTCCCCCACAGTGCTGGGGCTGGTACTGCCACTACGGGAGTGGCTGTGACAGTTTGGACATCCACGGTGACCTCCAGCTGCTGGTGTTGCTAGAATATGTCCATGTGGCCATCGCAACCATCCAGCCCTGTCTTGATGCATGGACATGACATTTTGAATAAGTTCCAATGTCTCACCCCACCATCTATCCATGACCTCGGTGTAATTACAGATGGCACCTGCTAGGTCATGGATGCTGTCAGTTACAGAGGTGTGATGAGCCCTCTGTACCCTTAGACCCTGCCTGCTGTACCATTCCATTCATGCCTGTGTCTCCATGACAGTCTGGAACATGCATGTGGTTGAAATAAGGGGTGCACGTCTGCCAGGTGCATGATGTCCAGCAGTGCCCCTACGAGCACCCTTGCACATCTGCCTATGTGATACTCCTCCAGACATCTGGCTATGGCTGCTGTGTCCTGATACACGTGCCATAGATACAACACTGTCCTGGCTCATGCGAACTATAGGCTGTCCCTCAGCTAGGGCCAATAGTGATGAGGTGTGTAGAGGCAGTGTGGCTATGTGCGTGGATGGTGTGGATACATGTGGGTTGTCAATTGGTGGCCCAGCTGCTGCCCCTGATGACCCTTCCTGTGCCTCAACACACCCATCTTTATGGTCACTGTCTGCATCAGTGACATCACATTCCCTGCGGGGGGACACAGCCCCACCTCGCCACCTGTGAAAGGAAAACAGGGAATAGACTGTAAGACCTGTACAACACCACTAAACAGCAAATACACACACACACACACACACACACACACACACACACACACACACACACACACACACACATGTGTGTGTGTGCAGACATAGCCACACACACACACAAACGTGCACACATGCAGTCAACATACATGGCTACCCATACACTACACCAGACAGCACCTACAGACAGCTCCCACAACCCCATAACACACACAATAGCAGGCTATGGTGCAGTACAGTATCACACACATACCTGTGAATACACACATGTCAGCATGCAGGACATGTGGGGCTGAACAGCATGCAGTGCAACTGTAGTCAATCCCCGTTACCAACATTATACATGGCTGTGATGCATGGCTTCTGTTTGTAGGTGATGGCCCTCCCCCTGGAACCCACTGCACCCATGTCCACAGCGTTACTGTGCATCTGTTCTGCACCCTGGCATGTACTGTGTACCATACCTCATGGGTGTGCACACCATTGCAGGATGTGCCTCTGTGTCAGGTGTGTTTCCGTTGCTGCTCACCGCCTCTGTGTGTTCCTGGATCACGTGTGGACACGTGTTTAGTGACTGCTTGACGTGTATTCACATAAGTCATCATCAGTGGTGCATGTATGAGTGGTAGATTACCATTAGACCAGCCACACAGACCTTGTACTGTACCTATGGTGAGTGTAGAGACCATTATTGACCATGATTGGGCCCTGGCTGATGTTGCCTGTGGTACACAGAGGTTCATAGGTGAGTACTGTTCTATTGGTCCTGGGGCTTACATATGCCTAGCCACAGGGGTTCCCTGCCATGCACCACCCACTAATGTTATTCCCCTGTGCCCCTGTCAGGCTGTGGCAAAGATATGCTCCCTGTGGGGACACTAGAGTTGCAGGGCTGTTACAGGGTATTTCACCTGCATTCCATTGTCACTGCCACTATGTTTCCACATATGCATGTGGCAGGCCTGCTATGTGATTGCAAGACATCTGCCATGCTATGTGATTGCTACACATATACCAGCCCTGTATGCTGTCTTGTTTGTCATGCAACCAGACCTACATACCAATATGTGCCTAATACCCTTCACCAACATATATACCCCACCATCCCATACAATTGCAATGTGTTCCCAGCATGGGTTACACACCTCACTCCACACTCCATCTTGCAGCCATGTACTGGTGTATAGGTATGTTGTGTATTGATGTGTGATGTTCTGTCACACATGTCATGGCAGGGAAAATGTATTGCCATGTATATATATTTTTATACACACACACACACACACACACACACACACACACACACACACACACACACACACACATATATACATATATATGTATATATATATATATATATATATATATATATATATATATATATATATATATACATATGTGCATATATGTGTAGATATCATTTTGTGTTGTTTATATACCTATATAAATGTATAACTGTCTGAGGTTCTGTACAGATACACAGCTGTGAATATGTATCACACATATATGTATCTGTATGTGGGGTGCGTGCAAACATCTGGACCACACTCATGTACCCTCTTTACGTCACAGCTGAACTGTTCTGCCTTGCTGCAACACAGACAGGTGTCACATGTGAACACAGACTAACATTATGGGGGTATATATGGTTACACACTTTAGATAAGCATATTATACTGCTATGGCAGTGTGGGCATGCTATGCTACACTCTAACATGACTGTCCTGCAGGTGGTGTGGTCTCTCACCCATGTGTCTATTATGGCGGTATTAATACCCCCACTAGCCATTGGCCACAGTAATTTACAGAACACAGATATCATGGGTCACATCCTTGCCATTCACTGCTGTTCTGCACATTTGACAGGTATGTCCCACTGCCCACAGGGACTTATACTACTGTCCAGTGCAGCTGTTGAGCACAACATCATTACAGAAACATGTATTGATGGCACATATACATCCTTTCACAGTTTACATCCTAGTAATCTATGCCATATACTACATGCCAGTAAATGCATATCTGTTTCACATACCTGTTATGTTGTTTCCACTGTAACACAACCCTGAGCTTTGTGAACCTTCTTGACATTTCTCTCTCTCTCTCTCTCTCTCTCTCTCTCTCTCTCTCTCTCTCTCTCAGTCTCTCCAGTAGAGTGATTGAGCTGGTTTGAATAGATTGCAGAATGCTTTGTTTGTTTTGCACATGATCAGGTGGTGGCCTCTGCACCAGTCAGTGTCCACCAGTTGCTAACTGCTTGCAGCCTGCTGTGTAGTACTTCAGATAACCACTGGCATTGCAACCCTGTACTATAAATTTCTGGCTTCTGTGGGTGTTGTCCCTTCACCTTTACAGTATGGAAGGCATCCTTCCTGTGTGTGGACATCAGTGTTACAGACTGCAGGTAGCAATACCTCTTACAGCAGAACCTGCAGACACAGGCCATATCCACATTTTGGTAAGGTTCCAGACCTAGAGACAGTGTGAATAGTGTTGTTGTGTGCAATGTATCTTGCTGTTAAAGGGTTTCTGTGTACATGGTACTATTTCATGGAATGTTGTCTGTCTGCATAGCTCTCAGCTGTGGCCTATCCGTATGATACCAAGATGATTGGCTGTTAGGTTTTGTCTGTGCACCACACAGGTATCGTCCCACATATATCTGTGGCATTCTGTCTGTTGAGTGCTATCAGTACATAGCTACATCCATATGTATTTCAATGTCATATCCCTGCATAAGGGTACGTTGTAACAAATCTTGTAACACCAGCAATTTCTAGGGTGTTTAACAGCAATAATGCAAATATGGCCCTATGTTCCTTCCTCTGTCCTCCACATTTATGCCAGTTTGTGTCCCACTGTGATACAGGAAGGGTTGTTAGGTAATGGCCTATCATTATTTATCGCTAGCATTACTGCTATCATCCCAGTCATGTCATGGACTCCCACACCAGCTGTTGGGCCATGTCCATATATATGGGTGTAACAGCTGGTGAACACATTTGTGCCCTTGTACATTCCTGAGGTAAGTGTGTGATACACAGTGTTCCTTGCCCTTGTACAGCCTTTTATGGGGGGGGGGGGTTCTATGCCATTAACCTAGGCTATGCCACCTTTCCAGTGATATAACTGTTAAGACAAGGGTCATTCAGTGTGATAGTGAGGTGTTAGGTTAAGCAATGATATGTACAAGATACTGTGACATTAACATAAGTGCTACCTTTCCCCCTAGGGCTTGACTACAGGGTGTAATTGGAGTCTGCTGAATTACATCTGTAATTGTTGATTTTTACGTATCCTGAAGGCAAATCCTGTTCCTACTGTTGTACTAATTGAAGGCCTTGGCCTAGACAGCATATACCTGGGATTCAGGTTACTGGCTAAGGCTCTTGCCACCCCTATAGTGCCTTTTTTAGGCAAAGTTCAAAGAACAAAACCACCACCGTAACAGGTACAAGCATGCAAAATCTGAAGGTAATGCTACTCAATGCTAGAAGTCTAAACCTCAAAATGCACTCTCTCGAGGCACTCCTAAAAATGGAGAACATCGATATCTGTGCAGTAACCGAGACCTGGTTCAAGGCTCCAGAGAGCACCCCTGCAATATCAGGCTACAACTCTTACCACACTTTTCGGCCACCAAAGCAGGACCGGAACACTAAAGGTGGAGGAGTGTCAATATTCACCAAGGATATTCACACCACCAGGCTCGTTGCCCAACACAATGTGTCTGAAATTCTCCAGGTGCAACTAACACTAGGTAAGACTGCAATCCAAATTGTAGCTTGCTACAGATCCCCCACCATACCCCAAGATTCTCACTACACCTTTCTAAAAATACTGGAAAATATTAAGATAGAACCAAACACCCTAATACTGGGTGATTTTAACTACCCTGCCATTAACTGGGAAAGCTACTCATGTACCAACACCTTTTCCCAACAGTTCTTGGAATTCATAAAAATGCCCTGGATCAACTGATCCGTAGTCCCACCAGGGGCTCCAATATCCTAGACCTGGTCATTACCAACATCGGAAATCGATGCTCCACACCTATGGTCACACCCTTGTTAGTCACGTCTGACCATAAGCTAATCACCCTTAACATCCACATCCCACCCTCACCTCCCAGTAAGGAAACCTCCATAAAAAACTTCTCCAAAGCCAACTTTATGCTACTCAAGTCAGAAGTGACAAACTTCATGACACCCATGCAGACGGCAGCTGAAAGTTCAACTGCTGAATCCTACACTAAGGCACTGTACGAGCACATCCACTTATGCATAAATCGTGCCATCCCAAATAGAACCAAGATGCTCTCATCCAAAAAAAAGAAGTCAATCTAGTGGTCCCCTGCCATAAACAAACTTTACAACAAAAGGAAGAAACTGTTGCAGAAAAGAGGAAAATCCCAGGATGCAAAAAACTTCCTTACCAGCCTCAGTAAGAAATTGAGATTCCTCATAAAAATCCTCCAAAGCTAGTTATGAAAATAAAATTGACAAAGATTCCAAAGACAACAACAAGGCATTCTATAACTATGTCAAGAATCTAAATGGCAATGCTCAGATCTGCTCTGAGCTAAAACAGAATGGCATTAAATATACTGATCCCAAGGATATTGCCAATATCCTGGCAGATCGATTCAGTGCCAACTTCACCCCCCCTCTCACACCCTAAATGGCCCATCTCAATACTGGAAGATTGCCAAATTCCGGTAATAATGGCCACACAGGTAAAAAACGCACTCTCGAAAGCTAAGAATACAGCATCCATGGGACCAGATGACATCCCGGGCTATGTACTACATGAACTACAATATGAACTGGCACCTCACCTAAGTGTCATGTTTAATCATAGCCTCACCTCAGGTTTCATACCCACTGAGTGGTGCACACCTACAGTTATCCCACTCCACAAGGGGGGATCCACCTTGGATCCCGGAAACTACCGTCCCATCAGTCTGACAAGCCTTATCTGCAAGGCCATGGAGCATATTATCATGGAACTTATTCATATATCTATGGATGACAACCATTTCATGACAGTCTAAGTAAGGCCTGCACTGTTACAAAGGCCATGCATTTGGCATTAAACTGAGTCGGGATATATAAGCCACAGTGCAGAGAAGGGGGGGGGTGGGGGTCACTGTATTTTCTGTACTGGACTATGAATAAATGTTTATTTGACATCTGTTAACCGAGTATGCAGACTGTTCCAATGAGTCAGGACTCCATTCAGTCATGACTTGAGCCTTAGAGGCCAAACAACACAATGAAACATATACAAGAATCATACCTCTCAACCTCTCAATCTAAGAAGTCTAGCCAAAGCCTAATATAATTGGGGGTGGGGGGGGTCAAAGATTGGGACATACTGGGATCAATTCAATAGCTCTGCTTCACAGAAGCCCAGTAAATTGATCTATGGGGTGGTGTGAGCTAACACACCTTGCCTAGCCCTTCGGCAGATAGCCTAGTACCTACCTATGGACCTATTACATGCATGGCTATGCACAAACTATTATTCTATCTACTGTCGAGGTTTGTAGGGGCACTTTCATGTTATTTATGTCTGCAAAAGGAATTAATGTGATACAGGGAATGTACTTTTACATATAGATGTATGTATGTATGTGTGTATGCATATATATTTATAACACACTCACTGACTTCCACGAGGTGGTCCAATTAGAACCGGGCCATCAAACCCTGACACGCCTTGATCCATATTTCATACCCATGGTTCCTCCACCCCACTTGAGTTCCACATACACACAAACCATCGATTCTCCAGTTGCTATCCGAGCCATAACACAGCTCCACACATTGCCCTCGACCAATCATTAGAGACCCTGCACGTATGTTGTCTCCATCCATGTATCATCAGACTCTGCAAATCTTTCAGTCCTTGAACATACCTGCCCTGGCTTGTGTACTGGTTGGAAGTCCAAAAACCTGCACTTTTTGAGTAGTCCCACCAGGGACTACCCTGTAATTGTTTGTAAGGTAGACTTAGCAGGTGGACAATATTACTCCCACTGGTAGTATCCTGTCTGTGGTTTGAGAAGCAATGATTTGCTCACCCCTGCCCAGCTTGATATGACATAAGATGACAGTTCTCATTCCTTTTGTATGCTTTATTGTCACAACATTCATTCTTCATATATAGATATATATATATATATATATATATATATATATATATATATATATATATATATATATATATGTATATATTGGATGCCTGTGCTGGATGATGTGTTTGTAATCACAGCAACTGAATGTGTATCTGCCATGGCTTAGTGGAACTCACGTCAACTATTGTGTGCAGGGTTGGGGGTTTGCGTACAGACTATTTTGTTAATGGCCACAACAACAGCTGTTGGCTACAGGATGACTAAGGCACTGTAGAACATTTGTAGGCGGGTATGCACTTGTTTGCGAGAAGCACAGCATTACTAACCTCTGGTTGCGGCATCTTGCACTCAGCATCTACATTGCTTCACCAGTGTGGTACTTTCATACTGGCAGCCAAACAGGCTTACACCCGCTTGCTCCCACATACACACACGCAACGTTGTGCATTTTGTTCACATCTGTCAACCGGGACAGTCGGACTGTATGCTTGTCCATTGTCAGCACTGGCCCGGGGTGTAGAGCTCTACCTTGACCCCAGCTATGTACCCCAATTAATACTGGGGTGTTCACATTCATAGAGGGTAACAGACATAACATAGCTACATCCCCCATTAATCATGCTTAGTTTACGTTGAACTGTCGGTATTATCCATGCGTAGGTCAGGTGTACATGTCAGGTATGACTGTTGACAAAGGTCAGTTTAAGGTGAGGTAGGATTCCTGTTTCACAGGTCTGGGTAGGTTACATGCAGGTATTCTGGGTAGGTGTAGTTATTCCATACCTGTGTGGTACAGTAGAGGTGAATAGCTAGGGAGTAGACAGGTAGCTAGTGGGGGTGACATTGTAACTGTATAGTAGCCCATAGGTATAATTGGATGGGGTGCAATAAGGAAGGTATGTCGGATGTTGGGATTTGTATGCGAGGCAGGACAAGAGGTGTTGTAGTTGTATAGAGTGTGAGGTGGGGGGGTTGCAAGGTGGTGAGCCTGTGCTGCTCCAGGTGTGCTTGTGGTGTTCCTTCATGTGTTAGATACATGTGTCCTCTGGGACAGCTGTGATACTACATGTGGGTTGGGGCTCCAGATACTGGCAGTATAGTGGGAGAAGAGGGTGTCACCTACATGTAGTAGACATTAATAGAACTGGAACAGGGGCTGATAGGTACGTGGTGTGCATGGGGCACAAAGGGGGGGTTGTTAGTAGGGGGATTATCCAGGGATGTGCAAGATGGCTGCAGCGAAGGTCCACTGCTCGCCATGTTGTCTACGACAACAGCTGTGCATATGCACTGCATTTAGTGTTTGCATCAGACACTCACACCCCTGGGTGGGGGTGAGGACTACAATACCTTGTGATGCCTATTACATCGGCTTACATGCCTACAGTTGGGTGTTGCGACCATGTGTTCATAGGTGTTGTGTAGTGGGTTATGCAAAAACACATATGGTTATACAGTACTTAGCCATTAAACTGGACTGTGTTGCGTTGAGACCCATATCAGGAATGGCTGCCCGTTAGGCATAAGCATGCCTGTCGACTGTACAGATTCTGCAGCCTGCGCAGAGTTTGCTTCATACTATGGATGTGTTCCTCTTACAATCTGTACTTGTCTGGCAAATACTTGGGAACTGACACCATTAAACACAGACATGTAATTGGGTTTAGGACCCCACATCCTTCAGCGGAGTCATGCTAATGCATAACCTGTTACTCTGTCAGCTTTCTAAGGTTGTAAGTGGAATATGTGCTTTCTGTCCCTATTTGTTCCCCCAATGGTTTAGGTTCTGTCCAGTGGTTTTGCTGTTCAGAGTTGAGAGGTATGGGCGTAAGCTCTGCCCAATTTGCAATATTACTTACATCCCCAGGGTGTTCCTAATACAACTGTGCCAGCCAACACCTGCATGCCTAGGCCCATAATTGCATACCCATAGTTCCCCCACCTTCCCCTCCTCTACAGCACTCATCCTTACTGTGGGTGCAGGTGGGGTCTAACCACACCACTACACACTGCCCACTCTCCACTTGTCAGGACCCATGTCGTACATTGTGTTGACCCATGGGTCATCAGGCTTGCACAACTTACTGGACCATGTACGTATACAGCCTGGTTGGATGAATCATTACAGGGACTGACTCTGATGATCATTAATTTTTGGGGTGTACCACAAGGGACATTAATGTCTTTGTTTCAAGATTAGACTTGGCAGGTCTCTCCCACTGGTGGTATCCTGCCTGTGGTCTAGGAAGCAGTGGTGTGTTTACTTGTATTGTGTGTTTGTATGTTTCACCTGTCTAGGTGGGGGTGGTTGATGCTATGTGTTACACGTTTGTTGACTGGACCCCTCACCCCCATTTGCACGGCCTGTGAACATATGTAATTTGTGACTGATGTATCATATCCTAGCTCTTTACATGTGTATATTTACATACACACATACACACACACACACACACACACACACACACACACACACACACACACACACACACACACACACATATATATATATCTATATATATATAATATATATACATTACTATATATAGATATATCTGTATATGTATGCATACATGTATATATTGATATATATATATATATATATATATATATATATATATATATATATATATATATCTAACAACATATGAGTGTCTGCATATGCATATATCTATATGTGGGTATGTATATGTATTCTGTCTCTGTATGTATACATTTATTCTACAGAGAGGGAGAGGTATATCTCCATGTAGCTATGGGTATAGACACACATTCCTCTACATATATACATCTACATCTGGTTATTCCATTCTTTGCCATGTAGATTAGACTTTGCTGCAGTGGGACTTGTAGCGGGTGTGACTGACTGCACCTGCCACACCTGTATGTACTGTTGTAGATGTTGGTAGAGGTGTCTGGTTCACCACCTGCATTCTCAATAATTCTCTTAAAATTTATTTGTTTTTGTAAACAAAAAAAAATGCTTCTTTGCTATAGCATCTTGTGGCATTGTCAAGTGAGAGAAATCTCAACAGAATCTTTACATAACCTGCTAATGGTTTTAGAATCTAAGCTGTGGCTTAATACCATAGCTCTATGATGTGACTTAAAGCTGGTCCTGGGGTGTTTGTCAACTATAGAAGTCATATCTGTCTTCTTGTGAATAAGAGGTTTATGCATGTCACTTCTCTTGCCTAAAGTTTCAGTGGTGTAACCTTCCATCAAATAGGATGGATATCCCCTAACCTGTAACATTTCCTGGAATCTGTTTAACTCATTTCTGAAAACAATGTCATCAAAGATAAGCTTAGAAGTTCTGCTCAGTTGACCTCTAATGACACATGATTTTGAAGAAAATGGTGGTGAATATGACAATTCAGCAGGGAATTACTGTGAATAGGCTTCCTGTAAATGCATGACTGAAACCTATGGTTAGCATGCTACTTGTTTTTTAACATCGAAATAATTGCCCTAATATCTGGTACTGGTGTCAGAAATTAAAAAAAAAACTCTGTTGAGGTTTCTATCCACTCGAAATCCCATAGCATGTCCCCATCTGCTGACTAAATTAGAAAACGATCATCCAGATAGCAGAAATAAGTGTGACAAAATTTGAACTTATCAACTTTAAACAAAATAGTAGTCTCCTATCTCCATAACCCAAAATTAGCATAAAGTAGGGAACATGTCATGCCCATAGCTACACTAGTCCATAAAACTGTGCAACAGTTTGATGTTGTTGTTGTCTAGGTTTTAATTACTGGAAATTGCTTCATTGAACCAATCCTGTCTATCTCTATGCTGAATAACTGAAAATAAATTTTTGATGCATAGTTTTCAAGAGCCAATATACCACAAAGAGTATATTGCTCATGTATCCCAAAATTTTCCGTGAGTCCTTCAAAATATGGCTGATGTTATCCAGGCATTCCCTGAGAGATCCATCAATACATGGACAGGATTCACGAAGGCTTACACGGAGTTTAAGAGTAGTGTAAGCCTCCGTGTAAGCCTCCCGATCCAGGAACAGCCCAAACCTCCGTGTAAGAGACAGCTAACACGTCTCTTACACGGACTGGGTGTGGAAATGCTCAATACCTCATTTGCAGCTCAAAGATATGCAAATGAGGTATTTGAGTGATCCAAGAAGCCTAAACCAGTCCGTAACGGACGTGTTAACAGAAATGCACTCAGCTGACAACTGAGTACATTTCTGCAAAATTGACAACGGAGCTATGTCAGCTCCAAATAAAGTGCATATGTTTCATTTAGCATGCCAATGGCCAAATATGTGGCCATTGGCATTAAAAAGTGTTACAAAAGTATTTTAAATAACTTTTTTTTTTCCCGTGGGATTTTCATGTGTAATCAGAAGCGCACACCACAAACGGGTGCGCTGCCTAAAAGTGAAAACTGAAGCTTATAAGCCCACAATTGTGGGTTTAATGTATTACATGGAATGACAATGCAGGGACTAGCAGACCAAAAACAATATGGCCTCCGTGTAGTGGTTGTCAAAGGGGGGATGCTCCGTGTAAGAAATGTAACTAAGCATTACTAGGCAATCCTATGTAAATGAGGGCTACAATACTGAATCACACTGCCACATAGGTAAGGAGCACTTTCCGAGTAGTGTAAGAGTTACAGAAGGGGGAGGAACAGAGTAAGAGGTAGGTGACATCACGGGGGGGAATGATAGAAATAAATGTATCAGATTGGAGGGCAATGTAATGTGACAGATGACAGACAGACATCAGGGAGAGAGGTGTGTCCCAACAGAACACTAGGAAAGTCAAGAAATAGAGGGTGCATACTATCCCTACACTCAAACTTTCTTTATATACGTGCATGCGCGCGTGTGTGTAAGGCAGGTTCAACATGTGGGAGTGTTGCAAACCGTTTGCAACGGTTTGCGTGGCATGCGTGTGTGAGGCTGTGTGTGCGGCGCGTTTACCATGAATCAGCCAAGTTCACACCGTGTAAGGATGTGTGCGCTGTCTAACACCTGTAAGGATGTGTGCAGCGTTTAAGTAACTGTGGCGCATTTCTAAGCTGGTGTGCACATTGCTCCCCCTCAGGAAACAGAGAGGAAAAAGGAAACAACCAGAATACAGGGAAGCTGCTAGAGGAGACTGCTGAAATTAATTGGTGCGAACAATTGGAAGCAGGCAATTACACAGACAGACCAGAAGCCCAACCCAGCACTTAAAACACTGTAAAAAGCAGTGCAGGGTGTTTCTCACAAGAGATACTGCAAGAAAGGAGTAAGCTATCAGAATTGAAAACTGAAAAAAGCTGAACTCAGAGCAGAAATGCTAGGGGCTGCCATAGCTGTTATAATCAGGCATAGGTGAATTGCTGAGGGTGGTGACAATGCAGATGCTGACAGACAACCCAGAGTGAGGAGAAGGAGAAGAGTATACAGGCCCAGGCTCATCTACCATGGGTTACATGAGCTGGAGATAGTAGAGCGCTACAGAGTGGACAGAGACTTTCTGCAGCAAATTGTTGAGCTGTGCAGGCCACGTCTCACACACAGAACCAACAGAGGGGAACCCATCCCAGTGGAAACCAAGGTATGTGTTGGCCTAAGAATACTAGCAACAGGTACCTTCCAGAGACCAACTGGTGATATGATGGGGATATCACAGGCATCAGCCTCCAGGGTACTGCACCATTTCCTGGATGCCATGTCAGCACATGTCGGTGATCATGTATATTTCCCTAATGCCTGTGAGGTTGTGGCCAGCAATATGCGTCTCTTCCAGCAAATAGCGGGATACCCTGAGGTACTGGGTGCAATAGACTGTACGCACATACGCATCAAAGCACCAGCCGGTGAGCGAGGTAGAGCCTATATTAACTGCAAGGGATTCCCCTCCATCAACTGCCAGGTTGGGTGTGATGCCCAGGGCATAATAATGAATGTGTGTGCTGGCTGCCCTGGGAGCTACCACGATTCCCCCATCTGGCATCTGACGCATGCATTGGTATTCCCAATAAACAAACACCCAGATATTAACACCATTGAACAACGGACATATCAATATCACATGCATTATTTGAATGGAAATACACAATCAAACAGCATGCAGGGTTGATTAATGGCAACAGGCCATCAGGTTTGCAGGTATGAACAGGGCACATGCAACAACAGACATGCATATATTTTTGAAACAGGACAAATGTCCATGGTTAATGAAATGTTCACATACCAATATTTAGTGAGTGTTTTAATTTGCAATTATAGGGTGGGGTGGAGAAAGAAAATGATGACACATTCATAAATTATACATTGATATACATTTGTAATAGAAACAAAATTAACTTGTGGGTGATAGTTTCAAAATGATTTTTAATTGACTGTCATGCTAGACCTGTTACAGATACATCACTATCCTATTTATTTTGAATTTGATCAGATATATCATCCTGCTACACTTTGATGACAGAGCAGGGGACAACTATGGATGTTTAGTATGTCAGACAATCATTCATTCTATCTGCAAATTGTTGACTGTCATCACCATATACAGATTTTGGCCTGAACATTCAAGATTCAGACACACTGAAATCAGTTTGGGATGTTAAGTTTTAATTCCCACATGCATTTAGTTCTGTAGAACCACACTGAAGCCTATATATTCAGGAGTTATTACTACTTTATTCATTGATATATGACCCTTTCTGTCACTCTCACACATCATGCAATTTCACAGTTCACGTTGGTACTTCTAGGCTTTGTTCACATATTAGACCTGTGGTGATTCCAACACTTTCCAGCAGCCTCACTTCTGTCATGATTCAGCATTTCAACAGGGGATATATCTCACATGTGATTACCTCAGATTCTGAAGCTGTACTCATGAGACTACTGCAGGTTATACTACATTTAATTAATGGTGGGGCTTCTGTATTACAGCACTATTTATTTCTATCAATTATATTTCCAGTTACACTTGCATACTGATGAACTTGTTGCAGCCATACCTGCAGACTTTCACTTGTTCCTTGCACATTCTATTACTTTTAATCAATACACTGCAGTGTTCTGCTACACGCTACACTATAATATTTATTTACAAGTACTAGGTGGGGTTACTAACCTGCATGGTGGTGCAGCCGCGCCAGCCTGCGGTCATATGCCCATTGATTCATAGAGCGGACACCTGCAGCTGTAATACAAAACGAGTAATATTGGACTACACATCTCCATGGTATCAGCTAGTTGAATTCCTTACATACATAAGTAAAATGTAACTTACTCAGTAGTGGGGCGTTGGGCATATCCCGGGCCTCCTGGATCCATTGGGTCAACTGGTCTTGTTTACGTTGCTTCAGGTCCGCATGGTGGTGACGGACCTGCTCACCAGTACGTGGAATCCCAGTAGCACTAGTGAGATCATGAGCCAACTGGTCCCATGCCTCTGCCCTGTACGCTCCCCATGAGACCTGGCCCTGCATGAGTTGGGCCTCATGATGGTGAACTAGGAGCCAGACCATGTATTTGGACTCCTCAACGCCCCACCGCTGTGCTCGAAAGCAACGTCCCTCACCTAC